>NC_056726.1:409977767-410116030 GCF_019279795.1 Protopterus annectens | reverse complement strand
TTGTGCATGTGTATATATATGTATGTCTATCTAGTCAGAGGAGCATAAGTGTGAATTCAACAGTTACCATTCCAATTCCATGTCTGGTGAGGAGAAAATATTAATAGTAATGTCCACATGCTGGTATTAAATTGATGTCAAACAAGTTCACAAACACACACACACATACACACATATGCATACATACCCTAGTTGACTGCAGTGAGAACAGTACTCCCTACCTATCTAAGCACACAGACTAGAGAACTCTGTATTTAACAGGCCAGTACTACAGCTCAAGTCTGACTTAGAGAGTGTCCAATCAAGTGCACAAATAAGCACACACCCTAGTTGACTGCAGTAAGAACAGAACCCCTTTGTATCTAAGTACATAGACTAGAAGATGTTGGGAGGCCTGCATGAAGTTGATGTGTAGGAATGTCCAAG
Source organism: Protopterus annectens (assembly GCF_019279795.1). Lineage (NCBI taxonomy): Eukaryota > Metazoa > Chordata > Ceratodontiformes > Protopteridae > Protopterus > Protopterus annectens. Next base: position 410,115,604 of record NC_056726.1, on the reverse strand, counting down.
TATCAAAATATTGTCAGTCCATGGGAGTGGAGTGATAACTGTTGGATACACACTTATGCTCCTCTGACTAGATAGACGCACACACACACACACACACACACACACACACACACATAAGTCTGACTTTTATAATGCTGCAGGACAACTTATAGTCGATGACATCAGCACTGGATATTTGAAAAGAAGATGGTGGGAGACCTGCATGAAATGGATGTGTAGGCATGTGCAAGTGTCACACTAGGGTGTTTGTGTGTGTGTGTGTGTGTGTGTGTGTGTGTGTGTGTGTGTGTGTGTGTGTGTGTGTGTGTGTGTGTGTGTGTGTGTGTGTCTGTTTCTGCATTTGCTTGCTATCAGAGAGAGCATTTTACACTAGCATGTGGATACTGCTATTAGCATTTTCTCCTCACCAGACACTGCTGATGTCATCACCTATAAACTGCTGTCCGACAGTCTCTAAGTCAGACTTGAGTTTCCAAGTCAGACTTGAGTTGTGGCACTTGCCTTAAATTCAGAGTTCTCTAGTCTGTGTATTTAGATAGGTAGGGTTCTGTTCTCACTGCAGTCAACTGGTATGTGTGTGTGTTGTGTGCACTTGCTTGACACCAGACAGAGCATTTTACACCAGCATGTGGACATGTTTTTTAACATTTTTTCCTCACCAGACACTGCTAATATCATCTGATATAGCTGATTTGCAGAAATGCAGTATTCCCATCAGGGCAGGTTCAGAGACTGGCCTGTAGGCCAGGCACAAGTCACTTCATCCTATATGATACAGAATACAGTGACAGGGCTTTCAGTATATCCACATATGTCATGGCATAGTTTGTAGGGCTTGTATTTTATTAGTTTGAAATCATGGACCTTTTCTAAGTAGACATTAGTAATATCCTGGCTGTGTGCAAAAGACAAATGTGAGTTGTTAATGTTATATCCATGTCTGTTACATCTGTTAGATGCTCGAAAAGAAGTCATCAATGGCATGTATGATGACAACATTATCATCCTGTGGAACTTGATCAGACCAAAGCATTTGACAGAAATCCACACTGACGTATTCACACAACACTGTCAGATGTGGATATAAACACCTACCTATATCACAAAGTGGAAGACCACTGGATGACACACATGGCATCTAAGTATGTTGAAATGTGTGAAGTGATGTATATCTCTGGTCCAGTGATCAGGTCTGTACATCAGGACTCTCTGATATGACCTTTCTTGTCCATTATTTACATTACAGACATCAAGAATGACATTGACTCCATCTGTGATATTAGTATAATACAGACAGCATCAACACACAACAAAGATTGCTGCCAACATGACAACACATGAGATGAAACAAAAACATAGACAAATCTGTTACATTATGAAAACAAATGCATAAACCAATGGTAATGTAGACATCACATTGTATAAGTAGACAAACTGGTATGTGGAACATCCACCAGCATTTGGCCACAGTGGTGAGTACTCCCTTGTATGTAACACAACTACCAAGATTGTGCAGGACATCCACATCAAAGACCACACTACCTCCATACTTCAGAGCCTTCATCACACCAATAACTGAGTACAATGCACCCATATTGTACCTCACTACACATCTTTCAGTGATGTATAACTGAAGTGTAACACCTTTGCCACAGTGAGCTGGCAAACATCTTAATGGCCATAGCTAGCTATTCTTTCTGTTGCATAAAAATCACTGTCTGATGGTGTGGAACACCCATCAATGTGTTACACCACATGCATGTGTAATATCTGCTCCAGTGATGCACACAGTACAAACATAGCTGTTTGACAACATTGATGGCATGAATTACATTTGGGGCAGTGTGGAATGTGACACACACACATATATATATATATATATATATATATATATATATATATATATATATATATATGTGTGTATGTGTGTGTATAATATATATATATATATATATATATATATATATATATATATGTGTGTGTTTGTGTGTATAAATATATATATATATATATATATATATATATATGTGTGTGTGTGTGTGTGCATAAATATATATATATATATATATATATATATATATATATATATATATATATATATATATATATATGTGTGTGTGTGTGTGTATGTATGTATATAGGGTCTATATTATATTCTCGAAAGCCGACAATGTTGAATCTGATATTGTCGGCACAAGAATATCGAATGCTCAGAATCTTGAGCGTGTAAACGGAAATCTCAGTAAAGGGAGATTTCCATTTACTACAATGTAGTACGGTCTCAGAGTTGGTATATTTAAGCAGCGGGAGATGTGGGGGTTGCAGGGTGGTTTGCTCCCCTGCTTAAACCCGTTAGAGTACTTTTTTCTTTTTTTTTTTTTGTCTTTTTATAAGGTCGACGTTTGAAGACATCGACCATATGGTGTCAACCATATGTTGTTCGATGTTTTCAACCGTCGATCTTATAATATAGACCATATATATATATATATATATATATATATATATATATATATATATATATATATATATATAGTAAACTCTCAGTTAACTGGAACTCAAACAAACAGAACTCTCAAGCAGCCAGAAAACAAAATCGAAGAAATACAGTGCAGTATGAACAATTCTTTTTTTCATGTGTTGCACTTTCTGTTTTCCCCCTTAGAAAAATACCTTACATTTTTAGAGTTTTAGAGTATTAAAAAGGAATATACAAATAAATTCCCTCTCTCCCCAACCTAGGAACAAGTCAAACCAAACAAGTCAAATCACTAAAATGTCAACACTCACTCCATATTCACTCAGTCAGTTTGCATCAGATTGCAGAATCTCTCTCCGATCTCTCAAATACACTCTCTTCAGCTTTCATACATCTTTCCAATCTCTCACACACTTTCAGTTCTTCTTTCATATATGCATTCACTCTCTCTGTTCAGTTCATTCAATTCCAATCCACTCAGTGTGCCACACTTTCTAGCAGAAATATAAGTTTAAAATATTATTATTCCAGCCAGACTTTTAATTACTGTATTTCAATATTAAAATCAAATCAATACAGTGTTTCTGGTATGGTATAGAATAGGGTACAGTATTTGTAAAGCAATCAGAAACTACACTTATCCAGCATCTACCAATCCCTATGGGTGCCGGTTAACTGAGAGTTTACTGTATGTATATATATATATATATATATATATATATATATATATCTATCTATATATATATATATATATATATATATATATATATATATATATATATATGGATTCACTACTGAATCCCAAAATAACACAATCCCAAAGACCTAAATACCGAGACTATAAGCCCAAAACCCCACATTACCAAAATATTAAAACCGCGAAATTCAAAATCGCGAAAGTACTACATACATACAGCACACACACAAACATACACAAAGCCTCCCCCCATAACCAAACAAACCACCCTACACTAAAGATAAGCTGTGCCCCCCACACCTCCCCCTACTTTAATATTCTAACTCCAAGATCGCACAAACATACACACAAGGCAAACTCACACCCACACATTACAGCCCCACACACACACACACACACACACACACACACACACACACACACACACACACACACACACACACACACACACACACACACACACACACACACACACCACAGTCACAACACACACTTACACACACTAAAGCCCCTCACAAACACACTTACACATACATACTTACCTGAACCACAACACCAGAAGCGCTAACTCAAAACCCCTTAACATCGGGATTTTGAATTTTGCGCTTGTAGTCTTTCGGTAATGTGGGGTTTCGGCTACATGGTCTCGAGCTTTTGAAATTTGAGATTTCAAATGTTTGAGATTCAGTAGTGTTCCCATATATATATATATATATATATATATATATATATATATATATATATATATACATATATACATATATATATATATATAAAAAGAAAATATATATATATATATATATATATATATATATATATATATATGTGTGTGTGTGTGTGTGTGTGTGTGTACCATGCACTCCAGTCAACTAGCCTGTAGTGATCATAATGTCACATGCAGGTATAGCAGTGCCCCTCCTAACACCTCCAGCAGATGTTACAGTGTCAGGACCATGTGCTTGATTGCCCTCATAGATTGCTGACATGTAATAATAGTTGTACAAGAATCGCACATGTTGTATCAGAGACATGAGATTACTGGTGGTATTAATCTGATATTGTTCATGATTGCACATGCTTCTTTTACTGTTACCCATAGACCTGTATCTGTGTCCCACTTGTTGGAGACCTCTGCTGACACTACACTCATATCCAAGCGAATCAGTTTGCACAACTTCACAATATGCACCCAACACCAGTTATATATAACATTCCTGATAGATGTCCTCTCCATTGTTCATGTCAAGATGCTTATCTCACAAAGACATCTTCTCCATTGTTATGTCACCTTATTTGACAGTCACATAATATACAATTTAGTGTGATGTCCGTAGTGCACCATATTGATAAGTGATTAGTGTTCCTGCTACAACTGTCTTCCTTTTACATGATCTCATCTGCTGTACATTGATGTTTCTCCGGTTTTCTTTCCCTTTGTTAATTCCTGTAAGTCATCTGTGTGTCCCTATTCAATACACACACTTCCGCTGCCTGTTTATTTTAAGTGGCAGTCCAGGTATCCTTACAGATCATTTACACAACTTTTGTACAGAGTGGCTGGAATGGGATTTCACAATGCTCTGCACTTTATACACTGTTCTGTACTGTGGTTGGACCATGCACATTACTATATAATAAACTCTGGTAATCATTGTGGCATTCCATGCAATCCTGCTAGCCTAGTTTGCTCTCTTGTAACAGGTTTGCTATTAGTATTGTTTTACATGGTTTTCTAGCCAGCAACACTACTGCCGGCCGTGAAACTGTGCTTGTTTATGTTTGAACCCGGTGCACAGTGTGAATATGTAATTAGCACTACTGTTCATCGTGCAAACATGTAAACTCTACGTAGGTTTTGCTTGAATCCTACACCGCGTTTCTTGTAGGCAAGGTAGCATCTATAGTAAATGCATATTTTTTATTTACCTAGTTTTTTTTTTCCAGCAAACAAGCTATGCTATAAACGCAAATAAATATCCCTTTTAGTAGCTATAACAATGCTAACAGTGTCAAAGCAGGATAGGTCGCTTGAATAATGGTTGTTTTCTTACTGTGAACTACATGTTGCAGGACAGATGAGCAAAACCTTTGAGTTTACATTGCTTGGGTGATGCAGCTATTATGTTTAGCAGAGAACAGACAAGTTCACAACTTCTTTGAGTTATGTCTTCAGGTCTTGGCTGCCACTCCTGTCATCATATCATTACTATTTATAAAAATGTTCTGTGCGTGAAGGCTATAGTTTTGTGTGTGTGTGCGTGTGTGTGTGTGTGTGTGTGTGTGTGTGTGTGTGTGTGTGTGTGTGTGTGTGTGTGTGTGTTGCTTTGTGGTACTGAAAACGCAATGAAGATGTACAGAACTGCAAAGAAACAATGTTTTTGTATAATAAGCAGTTTAAACTGTTATTTTTTGTGGGCTTCCTTATTTCTTTGTGCAGTTTCAAATAGATGTGATTCAAGCATATTACTGCCTGTACTGGAAGAGTTGCCAGTGCGTCATGTTAGTAATAACACTGTGACTTCTGAAGCATATGTGTGAGCAGCATGAGTTTTCAAACAAATGATTTAGAAGTGGTCACTTCCAACAAAAAGTAATGCAAGGTATAGCTGTGTTCTAGTAGGCATCTGAATAATTTACCTACAGATACTTGTTTTGCAGAAGCAGTTCATATCAATTGATATAAAGCAACTTGTAAAGCTTTAAACTCACATGTGTGAAAGTAACCCCCATTCTGCTTTTGATGATGTGAAATCGTATCCATATTTTGATAACAGAAAGCTAAAAAATGTAATTGCATGTCAAGGAGAAATAATCTTTGTTAACTCTTTTGTGTATCAGTGAAAGTGATACACATATTCCTTGAAAGATCCTTACCTGATTTATTTACTAAACGTCGAAATAAAGCCAATGTGATGGCTTCATGCCCACTAGACACCATAACTGCTAGAAGGTATTTTTACATTAGTAGCAGATTAAATAGCCTTATTTATCTTAGCTGTAAGTTAGATAACACTTTTATCTGCAATAAAGTACCTTTATTTATTATATAGGCACTTGAGCTAGATCTGTAATTTGACAACTTATTCATAGGGATCATTTTTAAAATGTTGCTGCATCTGTGGTAAACTACATTAACAGAAGACAACATATTTTAAATGTTATAAATATATACACAGTTAGTGAATGAGAACAGTGAAATCCATTCTTTTAGATATGATTCTTATTAAAACATATGTTATGATGTAAACCTTTTTGCTTATAGCTACATTAAATCAGATCCTTTACTACTTTGCTCTCTGATAACTCAGTTGTCTATTTTTTGTATTTCTATTATAAGTTGCCTATATTTGTATGGCACTTCTCATCACCCAGCTGCCGTGACTGCACACTGTACAGATGCAGGTACCTAGTACCAACACTTTCTCTATATGGCCTACTCCAGAAATTCACAGTGTACTTAACAGTAACAAGTTGTGCGAAGAACACTAGGTTTGCACAAAGTTACTCGTTCCTCTTCATGTATTGATTTGTGTTGTTTGTTTTCAAACAGATACCTCTGCTGTCAAACAACCCCAATTTCTTAAGTACTATTCTCTTACTATTTCACAGTGGTAAGCAAATGGAATCATGCACCTGCACTTTGCAACTATCTACTGTTCAAACAATATGCACAATGTGTGGGAGATGTAGTTATATAATGTTACTGGAGGCAAAACTCACATGAAACCACTACAAATAACAAGCAGGTTGTCAGTACCACACATCATCACACAAAATCAATGTCATACACCTCAGACCAAACATATAGACCTACATATGCTGAGGCTGATGAAACTAGAGGCCTTCAAAATCTAAATCAAGAAACAATCACCCTCAGCAACCTCACAAACACACATCACATGTAGCACCTGCCATGAAACATACACCAAAGAGTCATACGGACTCATCCCAAAAGACCATAAAGCAAATCATCACCCATACCAATATCCTCATCATAGGGGAGTCCATAGGGAAACACACCAATACACCATTCACCAGTCTTGCAAAGAAAGGGTCATAGTCAATTGCCTATCAGGCAACAGGTTTCACCACATCACACAAGCACTGAAGTCCCTAAACCAGAAGTACACATATGACGTTGTACATGTAGGTGTAAGCAATTTGAGAAACACCTTCCTGGGTCGTATGAAGAAAGACATGATAGAGCTCTTGGAATAAGAGTCTGAGGCAGGTATGAACCTAGCCTTGAGTAGTCCTATGCCATCACCAAAAATGTTGCCACAATACAAGCAAAGCATAATTGACTTTAACAATTGGCTAAGATTCTGGTGTCATTCTAATGGAGTGCAATATATGTCATCCTGGGAAGAGATGATAGACAGTCCAAAATGTTTTATTAGGAATGGCCTGCACCTCCTTCCTTAAGGTTTCAGTATATTGGATAAGACCTTGCCCACCCCATAGTGCCTTTTTAATGCAGTCTTCTAAAACTTCCAACATAACTAAACAGAATCAGAAAGTTAAGGATTTCTGCTCTGTGCTATGATCCTTAACAAATCTCCACACCCTACAAGAACTGCTTACCCAGATAAATGGAGATATATGCATTGTCATGGCAGACCTGCTCCAAGACCAGTGAACACACTCCATCAGTGGATGGCTTCATGCTCTATCACTCATAAAGGCCCATCAACAAACAGACACTAAAGACAGAGGTGTTTCTATATTCTAAAAAAATCTCACCTCCAGACTCATTAAACAAGATAATGACTTGGAACTCCTCTATGTCCAACTTAGTATAAACAAAACTCTCTATTACATCATAGCTAACTACAGACCCCCTCTATGTCCACCTCAGCACATACCTCCTACCTACATATCCAGTATAGAGTCATTATATATTAAGCCAAGCATCATTTTCTTGTGTGAGACTTCATATATCCCACCTCTAATCAGGAGATTTATAGATCGTCAAACATGTATGCCCAGAGACTTCTGAACTTCATAAATGCAAACTCCCAGGACCAGTTATTCCCTACCACAACCAGGGGAGATAAAATCCTGAACTTGGTCCTTACAAATATAGAGCATCTCTGCTCCCCACCTATTGCATAACCTCCTCTCTGATGAAGTAGGACCACAAGCCAATCACATTTACCTTACAACTGAAGCCAGAGGCATCCACCAATACCTCGGTATCCCAAAACTATGCGAAGGCTAATCTGCTAAAAGTGAATGATGATCTGACTAAATTAAAAATACCCTGATTCCAATGTTTATGCTCAGTCCTTTACCGACAAGTTATATGAACATGTAAATAGTTGCATAGATGCAGCTGTCCTTCATAGAAATAAATAAAAATGCCAAATTCAAAAGTAAATCCCAGTGGTGGAACATTAATATAAAGCAGCTGTATAACAGAAGAAAATACTCACTGCATACAAAAATAAATTTAACCCTGAAGAGCAACCAAAGCACTCTTGCTAAACTTGACTAAACAAAGAACTCTGAATCCTGATCAAATCAGCCAAAGCCAGACATGAGGCAGAAATAGCCACCTGACAAAAGACAACTACAAAGCTTTCTTTAACTAAGTTAGAAATCACAGAAATAATACACAGAACTCTGCAAAGCTAATAGTAAATTATATCACATATTCAGACTCAGAGGACATAGACACTCTACTAAAAGATAGATTCAGTTCCAACTTCTTTCAAGTTTCAACTTGTTTTCTCCAAACTTGGCCTACAACCCTTGCTGCTGATAACCTACCCACTGAATTCCTAAAAACAGCAGCCAAGGTCATACCCTATCCTGTGAGTATACTGGACAACCGCTGTATCTCAGAACAATACATCCCTTTAAATTGCAAAATATCTTACATTATCCCTCTGCACAAAGGTAGCAACTCTGTCAAGTTTTCTAACTATAGATCCATTGAAATTTTACCTCCCCTTTCCAAAATATTAGAAAAAGTATCCACATGCAACTTTTATACCACCTAGTATCCAATTACATCTTATCTAACACACAGCATGGTTTCAGGCCGAACCACAGTACCACTACTGCCCTCCTAAGCTTTACTAATACCATAAACCAACATAGAAACCTGTATCCTCCATCTTTTTGGATGTAACCAAAGCTGTTGATACTGTTTCCCATCAGAAACTTCTGAATGAACTTTCCACCTTAAAACCTAGCCACTCTACCCTAGCTTAGTTCCACAATTATCTTTCTGGCTGGCAACAAGCTGACAAATGGCAAAGACAGCTCTTGTACCTATGTATATGTATATGTCAATATGTATGACTGCTTGTGTCGTAAGTGATGGTTTAATAAAGACGCTTCTTGTTTAAAAAAAGGGCAGGAATTGAATAATTTATGTGATGTTGCTTAAGTTATATGATATATAGCAATATATGTGAAGTATAATGTTTGTTAATGTTAATTTAATACAATTTAATTACTTTTGTATAAATGCAAATTTGCCTGTGTCACAAGTGATGATTCAATAAAGATGTTTAACAAAACAAAAAAGGAAGTGCTCTTCCAGCAGGCATGCTATCCATTTCTGGCACAAAGCCCTCTACTGTTGTTGCTGCTGTGATGCTTGGCATGTCTCAACAGAGACATGTTATAGAACTAGCAAGCTTGTCACCACCTATCATGTTGTTCAGCATGGCACAGACAGCACTTACTTTGCTGGCTGTGTCAGCAGACTACCAGTACACTGCGTGAGATATGACAAGGCAGTGCAGGCATGCCTCCAGCACAGCAAGAACATGTTTCATGACATTTCAGGCCTCAGGATGAGTACTTCTACACTGTATTTCAGCCACAGATAGAAATCATGAGCCATGACTCTACAGAGATATCCAGTACCTGCAACACATATCAAAACATTTTTGAAGTAAAACTTCTAAAGGCACACTAGTGCAAGTTTGGAGTGAAACAAAAAGTGAAATGGAAGTGAGACTCTGCCGGACAGTGGCAGTGTTTGGCACCCAACTGTTGCTGAACCATGAGTTGCCAAGGGAAAGTCACCTGCTTGGTGCAGATTCTGGAGTGTTGTCCCAATCTTAACTCTATAACACCAGGTTAGCAGTGAAAGTATAGAAATAATATCCATAAAAGAAGAAATTTGTGCAGGAGATGTCCAAATTTTGCCTCATATTCTTTTTTCTGATCCTCATGAAATTTGTGCTTTTCTGGCAAATCACTGAGTACTGAAATAACTAAATAATGCTGTACATTTGTTTCAGACTTCAAATCCTTCAAAAAATGCAAGCTAACACAGACCCACTTATCCTAACAACACTCTAACTTTAAAAAAGCAGTATTTACAATCTTAAGACAGTCTCTTTCCCAAAATGACTATCGTCTATAACATATGTAGTGTGCACAATATTTTTCTGACAAATACCACCACAATGTCTTTTTTATGGCTTTTAACTTTAGACCATTTTCACTATACCAAGTATACACATATACCAACCCTTCCTTGCTCAGACTTGAACAAACGCCCAAAGGAGTCATTGGAGAAACATTTAATTTTGGAGACAGTCAAGCGCTTGTTCAGACATAGGTATTCTACTCAGTAGGTCATAAGAGGAATCATTTCATTATGGTGTCAGTGAAGTGATTATGCTGACCTGGACAAAGTACTGAAGAGATCATTAGGGGAAATGTTTCCTTTTGAAGATATTCAGGTCCTTGTGGAGATACGGCCAAACTACTGAAGGACTAGTTTGGGGAATCATCTCATTTTGGAGTCAGACAGGTGCTTGTGCAGACATGGATATACTAGTGAAGGGGTCATTGGGGGAAACATTTAATTTTGGTGTCAGTAAGTGCTTGTGCAGACATGGCTAAACTACTGAAGGACTAAGTGTGAAGGTCTCATTTGGAGTCAGTCAAGTGTCTGTGTGGTCATCGATAAACTGCTGATGGGGTCATTGGAGAAACATTTCATTTTCTATTAATCAAGTGCTTGTGTAGACTTGGGCAAACTAGTGAAGTGGCTGTGGGGGGAAATGTTTTATTTTGGCATCCATGTGACTGTGCAGAAATGAATGCACTAATGAGGTACTGGGGGAAAGTTTTTCTTTTTTGGAGATAGTCAAGTGTTTGCACAGACATCGGTATACTACTGGCAGACTCTTTGGAGGAAAAGTTTCATTTTGTTGTCTAAGTGTTTTTGCAGACATTGGAGACTATTCAAGGGGTCATTGGGGAAATGTTTTATTTTAGAGTCAGTCAAGTGCATGGCATGGATATACTACTAAAAGGTCCACAGGCAAAAGACTTCATTCTGGTGCCAGTCAAGTGCTTGTACAGACATGAATAAGCTACTGAAGTGGTCCTTAGCTGAAATGTTTCATATTGGTGAGAGAAAAGTGCTTCTGCAGACATGGCCAAACCTCTGAGAATGGTCATTCGGGGAAACATTTCAGTTTGGAGACAGTAAGGTGCTTGTTTAGACATGGATATACTACTGAATGGGACATGGATATACTACTGAATGGGACATTGGAGGAAACGTTTAATTATGGTGTCAATGAAGTGCTTGTGCACTCTTGTTCAAACTACCTGAAGAGATCGTTCGGGGAGATGTTTCATTTTGGAGGTAATTAGTTGCTTGGGCAGACCTGTCCAAGCTATGGAACAATTAGTTGGGGGAAATAATTTTTCAGACAGTCATGTACTTGCGCAGTCATCGATATACTGCTGATGGGGTCATTGGGGAAACTTTTCATTTTGGAGTCAGTCGTGTGCATGTGTAGACTTGAACAAACTACTAAAGGGTTCATGGGGGAAACATCTCCTTTTACATTTAGTTGCTTGTACACACATGGCCAAACTATTGAAGAAGTAGTTGGGGGAAACATCTCATTTTGGAGTCAGTCAGGGGCTTGTGCAGACATGGATATATAACAAAATAGTTATTAAACTTGAGTCTGTTTCATAGTTATACCTTAAGGTCGAAATGGTTTGGGTATAAAACCGAATTTTAATATATATGCGTAAGGTATATATATATATATATATATATATATATATATATATATATATATATATATATATATATATATATATTTTACATATTATTGATAGTTTATTTTGTTGAATTATCAAGATATGTAATGATTTGATTGAATAAGTCCACAATATTACAATAAATGTGTTACCACATATGATATGAATTTTATTTTTAAATAAGTAAGTTGTTTTGGTTAAAAATTAGTATTTTAACTTAGATATTTAATAAGTAATATGACATGTAATGAGCATATTTACATATTTACATTTTTTAATTTATTAATTTTCTATGTTGGAAAGAACCCGCATAGGTTGTTTTTGGTGCACGTTTGAGTTTTTAATATATTTGATAAGTATTTTGGTTTTAATAGTAGTGCTCCTTTAAGATAAACACATAATTAATTACTTGAATATGTAGTGCTTTAGTATAAAGATGTTCTGTTTTAAAATGTATATTGTCTGATGAAGGGGAGGCATTGACCTCGCCGAAAGTGCTTATTAAACCTATATTTTCATTTATTTTATCCTGCTCGGATTTATTTCAAATATATTACTTGCTTTTTTTGTTTTAAACAGTTTTCAGTCTTTGGTTTTGAGTACGTTGTTTGAATCTAATGGCAAGTGATACTGGAAGTAATTCCCAGGTGTTATTTACACAGCAGGATACTAACAGTTTAAACACAACGATAGTTCCCTCGGAGGTGAACGCCATAGGGAATTTAACAGCTTTGGTACAATTACTGCTTGGGCGGGTTGACAATCTGACTCAAAGAATGGATGCCTGAGTGCGCAACAGTCAGAATACCTTGCAAACGAGTCCCGTTCAAACTCATGTAAGCAGGAAGAATGAACCTGAGTGACTGCAATTGGCAGTGCTACAACGGGAGCAACAACAACAGCTTGAATGAAAACGGTAACAATTTTGAAGTTCACCAGCAGCATAGTAACCAGCAAGAAATGAATACACGGGCTGGGGAAAATGCTTCAGTCTCTACTATGGCTAATTTTTTAAGCCATAATAATTTTTTCAAGAATGAAATAATAAATGAAACAGCACAAGAGCATGACCCGAGGGTGAGTAATATTAATTCTTTGCTTAATGACTTTGACCATAAACTTTTTAAATGTCGAAAATTACAACTAGAAGTGGCATACTTGCAAGAGTGTATGGAAAAAAGGATTATTCCTAAGGGTTTACTCCAGTGGCGTTACCCAGTAGGATTAATTGAGAATTCTACTTTTCATTGAGAACTTTTGACATTGTTTGATAAGCAAGGAATGGAATTTATACAGTCATTGATTAATTTCTATAATCTTTCTTGAAATTAATAACTTAAAGAGTGAATTGGAAATATTAGAACATTCAATTAACGTTGATAATGAATTTCCTAGATACAAGTATGACTATGCTAGGATTTTTTCTAGCATTGATGCCACTTTGTCTAAACTGCTAGCCACAAAGAAGAAAAAGATTAACAGAGACTTGCATGAATATGCTAATCATAAAGCCTATCCACGGCCACCTAAAACTTCACAAAATACAGTTAGTTTACAGGGAATTAACAATTTCCATGAAGAAACTGACACTGAAGAAATAGACAGTTTAGCAGACAATGTATATATTATTGAAGCTGATGAGGTGCAACCACTACGTTGCAGTGAAAGATTAAATAACAATAATAATAATAACAATGCCCACATTATTAGAATACCACAACAACAAGAGGTGGTCAATAATAATCAAAGCAACACAAATAATTCCCAGGGTTTTCAAAGAGGCCACAATGGGAATTACAACAATTCCAACATGAACAGGAACCAAGGACAGAGAAGGAATCGCCGGAACCAACGAAGGAGATGACAAAAAATTCACAGCAGGAACCACAGATACTTGTCAGCTCAAAAGGAGACTTCAAGATATTTAACTATACAGTTCAAACATTCAAACATTCAAATATGGTTGACTTTTTCTCAAAGGGCCTATCTTTTGTGCCTGATAGAAAGACTGATGTTGTGAAGATTATAGTTGACTTAAAACTTTTTGTACGCAAGTTGAATCTTACTTCACTCATGGGTACAAACTCTTCACTAATTAACATTTTAAGGGTTGCTAGTGTATTTAACCCCTCACTGCATTCATCTTTAAGTACATTCGAAAAAATATGTGAAATGGACTTAAGAGCGATGTCCAATGAATCACATAAAACTCCAAATACGAAAATGAATATTACCAAAAGTGAAATTGAATTTTTGGATTTATTGAATGTATGTAATATTAGGGTCATGAAACCCGATAAGGGTGGAGGGTTGGTTTTTATGGACCAGAGTGATTATAACATGTGTATGAAAAAATATTTGTCCACAAATGTATATACACAAGTGAGTATTAATGAAGTCAACAGTGCCTATAAGAAAATTAGAGGTATCTTGGATGATTTATTCCTGGAAGGAATAATAGATATAGATATTTATCAGTATTTATCTATGTCGGCCCCAAAAATTCCTGCCCTTTTTGGTTCCCCTAAGATACATAAAGGTTATAGTGATCCTCCATTCAGACCCATTGTGGACGGCAGAGGGTCAATCACCTATGCTTGTGCCAAGCTAATTGATAATACACTGAAACCCCTTATACAACAAGAATCTCAAATTTGTAGAGATTCATGGAGCTTCTTGGAAAACATCAATATGTTGGAATACGAAGATAGTAATATCTTTCTCACAATTGATGTGAAGGATTTATATACGGTTATTCCACAAAACTTGGGGTTAGAATGGACTAGAGAATTTATGACACTTAGGAAAGTTGATGAAAAAACTATTTACTTGGTTGAAATATTATTAGAAATTGTATTGTCAAACAATTTTATGGTTTTTGATGGGCTCATTTATCTCCAGAATACATGAGTAGCGATGGGGTCACCGTGTGGAGGAAGCTTTGCAAACTGCATTATGGCACATTGGGAAAAATCATTGCTGTTTAAAAACAACTTATTCCAAGAGAATGTTAAGTGGTATACTAGGTACCAGGATGACATGTTCCTGATTTGGAAAGGACAGAAAGAACTTATTGAACCCTTTTTAGGGACATATCTAGAATGACCAACTTTTTAGAATTTACTTACAGCATTGAACTTAACAATATAAATTACCTAGATATAAACATAGCTAAGGATAGAACAAATCATAGATATAAGACCATAATCTATAGAAAACCAACACATTCAAATGCTTTCTTGCATTTTACCAGCAGTCACCCTTACCATAAAAAAAGAGCAGTGGTTAAAGGACAGATGGTAAGGGCAGTGAGGATGGTTTCTGATGAAACAGATTACATTAAAGAATGCAAAATGCTAAAATCTATGTTTATTAAGAGGGGATATCCAGAAGAACTTGTGGATAATATCACACAGGAAGTTAGTATAAAGAGAACCACAGGATATTTAAACCTTTGTTACAAAATGGCTATGTTCATAGTTCAGAGAATAATCTTGAGCATATAAATGTAGATAGACATAATGTAAGTCATGATTTGAGGCTCAATTTTTTATGCACTTATTCTCTGGATCATATAAGAATATGTGAGATGCTTAATAAGAATTGGTCTATAATTATGGAAGATAATTGTCTAAATAAAATTTTGGGGACTAAGCCTAGAATAACATATAGAAGAGGCCAAAATTTAAAATCTTTGCTTGAGAGGAAAACTAAACATAACAAGACTTGTGGAATGTTCAAATGTGGATCATGTCAACAATGCAAACACATAAAAATTGGTAATAGAGTGACCATAAGAGGAAAAACATATAGTGTAAATGGAAAATATAACTGTGAATCAAAAGGAGTGATATACGCAGCATGTTGCGAACTTTGTTCATCATACTATATAGGAAAAATTGAAAGAAAAATAAAGCAGAGAATATATGAACATCTATACTGTATTAGCAAGAAAGATATAACAAACGCCTTTGCTAAACATGTGGTGAATTATCCAGATCATAAATTCCAGTTCACAATACTGCAACAACAGCAAAGTGATTTAAGAGGTGGTCCGTGACAATTACGGCTTGAGGTAAATGAAATTATGTGGCAAATTAGGACAACAGCCCATATTCCACCAGGGCTGAATGAGTATGTGTCTATAAAAAGTATCTTGAAATTAATAGCGTTAGGCCGGTAACAAAATAGTTATTAAACTTGAGTCTGTTTCATAGTTATACCTTAAGGTCAAAATGGGAAGGGTATAAAACCAAATTTTAACATATATGCGTAAGGTGTATATATATATATATATATATATATATATATATATATATATATATATATATATATATATATATATATATTACATATTATTGATAGTTTATTTTGTTGAATTATCAAGATATGTAATGATTTGATTGAATACGTCCGCAATATTACAATAAATGTGTTACCACATATGATATGGATTTTATTTTTAAATAAGTAAGTTGTTTTGGTTAAAAATTAGTATTTTAACTTAGATATTTAATAAGTAATATGACATGTTATGAGCATATTTACGTATTTACATTTTTTAATTTATTAATTTTCTATGTTGGAAAGAACCTGCATAAGTTATTTTTGGTGCACATTTGAGTTTTTAATATATTTGATAAGTATTTTGGTTTTAATAGTAGTGCTCCTTTAAGATAAACACTTAATTAATTAATTAAATATGGAGTGCTTTAGTATAAAGACGTTGTGTTTTAAAATGTATATTGTCTGATGAAGGGGAGGCATTGACCTCGCCAAAAGCGCTTATTAAACCTGTGTTTTCATTTATTTTATCCTGCTCGGATTTATTTCAAATATATTACTTGCTTTTTTTGTTTTAAACAGTTTTCAGTCTTTGGTTTTCAGACATGGATATACTACTGAAGGGGTCATTTGGGGAAATGTTTTATACTGATGTCAGTGAAGCACTTGTGGAGACTTGACAAATTACTGAAGGGATCATTGGGGAAATATTCCATTTTGGGGTCAGTCAAGTACTTGTGCAGAAATGAATATACTATTGAAGGGAAAGGTTTCACTTTTGCATCCAAGAGCTTGAGTAGAAAAGAATATACTAATGAAGAGGTCATTGGGGAAATGTTTCATTTTTGACAGTCAAGTGCTTGTTCAGACATGGTTATTATACTCAGCAGGTCATAAGAGGAATCATTTAATTATAGTGTCAGTGAAGTGAATGTACAGACTTGAACAAACTATTAAAGAGATTGTTGGGGGAAACATTTTGTTTTGGAGACAGCCAGGTGCTTGTGAAGACATAACCAAATTACTGAAGGTGTAGTTGGGGGAATCATCTAATTTTGGAGTCAGTCAGATGCATGTGCAGTCATCCATATAATGCTGATGGGATCATTGGGGAAAAGTTTCATTTTGGTGTCAGCCAAGTGCTTGTCTATACTTGGACAAACTACTGACGGAGTTGTTCAGGGAGATGTTTCATTTTGGCATCTGAGTGTTTGTGTAGGAATGAATGTACTAATGAAAAGGTCATTGGGGAAATGTTTTATTTTGGAGACAGTCAAGTCCTTGTGCAGACATCAGTATACTCTTGAAACAGACGGGAAAACATTTCATTTTGCTGTATTTGAAGTGTTTGGGCACACATGGCAAAATATAGAAGGTGTCGTTAGAGGAAATGTTTCATTTTGGAGAAATTCAGGTGCTATTGTAGATTTGGATATAACACCAAAGGGGGATATAATCCAGAAAGATGTGTATTTTTGAAGTGAAATTTCTTAAGGCACAGTACTGCGAGTTCGGAGTGAAATGAAAAGTGAAACAGAAATGGAAGTTAAACTCCACCCACAGCACCAGGCATAGTGGTGCCAGTTAGCCTCATAGAAAAGTAGACTGTTCATTAGCCACATAGATGCCAAACCAGGGGGTAAATTTGTGATTTCCCATCCACTAATTCAAGTTACATTTGAATAAGACCTAGATGTCATGCCCTTACTCATAAGTTGTGCAATGTAGAATGATTTTTTTCACCATAGTGGACAGATGTTAGTCAAAGGTCAAGTTACTATCAACATGCATTCCCAGATTCCTGACCACTGGATCTACTTTTAGGGATGTTTTATGAATGTGGTAATTTCCCAGGGGTGTCTGTCTTTTCAAAGGGTACTATTATGCATTTTTTCACAATGGGGGTAATTCAATAAAGCCTGCATGGAGCTATTCTGTGCAGGAATAGTGTTAAAGCTCAGACATGGAACATGTCTGCCAAGCAATCCAGGAAACAAAGCTGGGGACATGCATGAGCCTCCCAGCACTGTGCAGACATGGCTGCAATCGTGTAATACAAATCACCTCATTTGCTGGTGACAACCATGCAAATGAGGTGATTTTTGTGATCCAGGAAGCAGACAGGCATCTGTGTAGGTGCCGTGTCTGCAGGAAAAATGTATGTGGTTGCTAACCATGTACCGGAATATAAAAATAAAATGGGGGCTGTGAGTGACAACTCAAATAAAAGCATGTATTCGGTGCAGTAGGCATGCAAATGGCCAAAACTATGGCCATTGACATTTAAAAGTGATGCAATTAATGAAAAATGAAAAGTATTTTTTTATCACGTATGTCCCATTTAAGCAGCGCACAGTGAAGCGCAAACATACTAGGCTGCAAAAAATAAATAAATAAAATAGTAAAATATGATAGTTAAAGCTATATTAAAATTTTCCATTATACTGGCCAGCATACAGAGTCATACAATGGCAGGTTGTAGTGGTTGCTAAAGACATAGGCTCTGGTGTAGTGCAGTATCTAGGGTATATGCAGTTAGGCGTATGTAAATGAACTAAGTTTATTGAATAGCAAAATGGGACATTGTGTCCACAGGTACTAACTGTGTAAGGGCTAGAACCATGTTAGTGTAGGCAGAAGAGATAGCTGACATGAAAAGGGGGTGTGTCATGGTTTGTGTAAGCACATTGGAGCTAAACAGCTCTTGTTTGTGCTTAGCTGTGCTCAGCTAAGCACAGCTAAACAGGGGTGTGTTTCTGAGGCTGCTATGCTGTGCTTAGCTGGTTAAAGAAAAGCTAAACATGCTCATGTACAGGGGAGGGCCCTTTCTGCTCATCAATGTTTACACTAGCTCCTTGGGTTTACATGGAGTGCAGCGGGGCTGAGCAGTAGAAGAAATTTAAAAAAGGAGGGAAATAACCTGGGAAAGCCAATTGAGCATAAATGACTGATAAGCCCTGTTCCACTCACACTGGCATATTCAAAATCCTTAATAATATAGCTGGCAGGTGGAATGTATCATAGTCAGCCAGTCACACAGGCAGCATCTGCAGCACACCAGTATAAAGTATGCATACACTCTTCAATCTGATTTTTCCCACATACTCTGCACCATTGGAGTACACACTTGGGAATTTTAACAGACAAAATGATAAGGGCTGCTGCTGCTTTGCTACATCTGTATGCACTACAGGCTGAGGTCAGTGATGATGATGATGCTGACAATAGGCCCAGACTGAGGAGGAGAAGAGTGTTCAAGCCCAAGGTAACCTTTCAGGGGTTACATGAGTTGGAGATAGTCGAGCGATACAGGGTGGACAGATACATACTACAGCAACTCACAAAGCTATGCCGACCTCATCTCAGACTTAGAGCCAACAGAGGGGAACCCGTACCATTGGAAACAAAGGTATGTGTAGCCTTAAGAATACTAGCTAACACATGCCAGTAAACACATTTATTTCCCCAACACCCCTAAGGAGAGGACCACCAATATGCATCTCTTCCACCATGTAACACACTACTCAGAGGTACTGGGTGCCATAGACTGCACTCATGTGCACATCAAAACACCACCCAGTAAGGGTAGAGTCCACATAAACCACAAGGGGTATGACTCCATCAACTGCCAAGCCATGTGCAATGCCCAGGGCATTATCATTAATGTGTGTGCTGGCAGCCTTGGCAGTTATTACAACTCCCATATCTGGCAAGCATCACAGCTGTACCAGGCATTTACCAGGGTGGACATCCCATAAGGGCATCTAGTGAGGGAATGCTGTTTACGCACTGGAACTGTGGATGAAGGGCAGGAAGTCTGAAACTCAAATATCTGTCATTACTTTCTAACTTCAGTCTTTAATGATTTCACTATTATTTGCCACACAACCACAATTTTATGAAAAATGGACACAAAATATGAGCCAAACATCTAAACAGTCTTTGAAGATGTGTACAGTTGAGAGGCATGCCCCTTCCCCTCAACACACTTGTGTTCCCATAGTACTGCAGTAACATTTATGTTTGTAAGGTAATAGCAGCAGACCACACATTCCCAGGGCTGTCACAATCAACTTAATAACTTCTTCCATTTCTACAATATGCAGGGCTCAATGTGCTATGTATGTTTGTGGTTAATAGTGTCAGGAAGTAGACAGCACTTACTGGTGGATGTTGTGGCTTAGCGGTCTAAGTACAGTACTGTGATTGTTAAGGTCCATCTTTAGAGACTGGCAATGCCATCGATTTTGCATGTCAGCTACACCAACAGTAGGTGTTGTACACACTGTCCAGAAGTCAGTATTGGTTACTGCAGGAAAGCTGGACAATGGAGGGACGGGGGCCACACATATGGACAGTACACAGCTCAGAGTAACCTACACAATGCCTAGTAGAAAAGCAGGTTGTGACAGGTCAGTCTAGCTCCAGGATATAAAGGCTGCCATGTTACTGTGTCAGTACTGACAACAAGTCAGTGGGCACCATCCATACCCCTGGAATGACAGGGTGTCACAGAATGTCCACACATATGTCTCATATATCTGTTCTGCTTGTCATAACATTGCATTTGCCTGCCAAACTATTTGCAAACCAATAAAGGTTGATGTGAAAACAGCAATGACAGACAGTTGAGATGCAGAGTCATACCCATAAGTAAATGCAAGCTAATACAAAACTGTTCTACCAACTGTGTACATTTGAAGGAGCAATATTAAGAGCCTGCCCCCATGTCTGGGCCTGTGTCTGACTGTTATATATGGGCCTGTATAGATGTCTGTTTGTAAGAGTTTGAGAGCTATGGCCAACATGTAGCCTTATAGTAACAGTGCAACACAAACCATCTGAGGACTACAGCAGATGTATGGGGCACACTGATGGCCAACCTGCTAAACAGGTACAGTCAGGGGTGTGAAGTCTGTAACCCTGTGTGTGATGTTACGACTTCTACCCCACTCGCACCATAACTACAAATACATACCAGCAGTAACTGTGGACAAAGGCTGTGACTGGACTACAGAAGGACAAAGAGACACATATAAGGGGAAGGGAAACCACTGGCCAGACAAACATAGAATTTGCACATTAGAAAAATGTCTGCTGTAACACAGTTCCCTGCAGTGTATGGGGTCAGTAAACAAATATCAGTCAGTGTTTCCTCACATTACTCTATACTGATCTGCCACTGATATAGCAGGAAATCACAGTGATATGTAGAATATACCACATATATTATGGAAAGCTCTGCTCAGTCCAATGCACTCTGTACCCACCCCAGGATATGACTCAGTTAATAAGGATAGCACACAGCCAGGTGATCCCCATCCAGTATATCACTAAGGTCCTGGACTGTTTACACAGGTTCATCAGCCAATCGGCTGTAGCACACAAAATCCTAGACCAGAGTACAGCTAGCTCTGGAATGGAGTCTAACTCTTACTATTGAAGGTCATATTAGGCATGATCCTACACTTAGAGAATTACAGCCCATGTCTAAACCCACATCTGACTATACAACTGTGTTGTCCAGATATGTCTTTGCATACAGACAACTATGTACACCTTAGAAAATTAGAGCCCATGTCTAAACCCACATCTGACTATACAACTGTGTTGTCCAGATATGTCTTTGCATACAGACAACTATGTACACCTTAACTGTCTCTCCCCACCCCCATCAGACAGGATTACACTCAGCTATCTGGAGGTGGCACAATGTGATATATCTGTATCTGTTGAGTGTGATAGACATACATACACTGGATATAAAAACTATACACAACCCTGTTAAAATGCCAGGTTTTTGTGATATATAAAATGAGACCACAATAAATCATTTAAAAACTTTTCAACACCTTTAATGTGACCTATAACCTGTACAATTCAATTGAAATACAAACAAATCTGTTAGGGGTAAAATATAGCAAATAAAATACATACAATAAACTGGTGGCATATGTGTGCACACCCTTAAAATAATACTTTGTTGAAGCACCTTTTGATTTAATTACAGCATTCAGTCTTTTTGGGTAGGAGTCTATCAGCATGGCACATCTTGACTTAGCAATATTTGCTCACTCTCCCTTGCAAAAGCCCTCCAAATCTGTCAGATTGTGAGGGTATCTCTTGTGCACAGCCCTCTTCAGGTCACCCCATAGATTTTCTATTGGATTTAAGTGTGGGCTCTGGCTGGGTCACGCCAAAACTTTAATTGTCTTCTGGTGAAGTCATTCTTTTGTTGATTTGGATGTATGCTTCGGGTCATTGTCATGTTGAAAGGTGAAATTCCTCTTCATCATCAGCTTTCTAGCAGACGCCTGAAGGTTTTGGACCAAAAGTAACTGGTATTTGGAACTGTTCATAATTCCCTCCTGCTTGACTAGTGCCCCAGTTCCAGCTTATGAAAAGCAACCCCAAAGTATGACACTGCCACCACCATGCTTCACCGTGGAGATGGTGTTCTTTTGGTGATGTGAAGTGTTGTTTTTGCACCAAACGTACCTTTTGGAATTGTGGCCAAAATGTTCAACCTTGGTCTTATTAGACCATAACATATTTTACCACATGCTTTTGGAAGACTTGATGTATTGTTTTGCAAATTTTAGCCAGGCCTGGACTTTTTTGTGTGAGAAAAGGCTTCTATCTTCCAATCCTACCCCATATCCTACCTCTATTATATATATAGCCATGTGTGACTGTTGCCAAGCGTTCTACATCGGAAAAACGGACCGTAGGGTCCGAGACCGAATGTATGAACATATGTATGCCATCAAGAATGATAAGAGTGATAATGCATTGGCAAAACACATAGGTCTAAACCCGGGTCATAGCTTTCAGTTTATGGCCATTGATCAAGTACCATTGAAGATTAGGGGTGGCCCTTTTTCGTTAATTTTGGAGAATCGGGAACTAGAATGGCAGTTACGCCTTGATGCGTTCAGGCATCCTGGCCTGAACAGTAACTGTAATATTGCCCCTGTATTGAAACTGAGAAGTTACCTTAGATAGACTAGTGGGGCAACACAGGTTCTTTGTAAGCCATTATGTTTGCAATATTGGTTATAAAAATAGTGTAGCTAACGACTTTACTTATATGCATAGACTTATGTTGGAGTATTACATACACGGAACCCATCTCCACTGGTAAAAAATGGGTACTGTTCTACTTTTGAGGTTTAAATAAATTTGAGTCATGATGGTTTCAGGCTTAGATAACATCTTCCCACATACTAATTATTGTGTCAATAACAGACAAATGTAGCAACTTGCAATTGTAGGTTCATATCTTTTTATTTAGGCTAGCTGGTCCTTTTCATATAAATGTACTTCATAACATATGTTTTTATATATGTCTTTCATATACATGTTTTTTTATATAAAATTTTAACACTTTTTTATGGTTATAGAGGACCCGTATAGAGGTGCATGCATATTTGTGTATAAACATGTAATTTTATAACTGTTGGTTTTCAGGAAATTGGAAGATGTCACTTCCTGAATTTCCTGATATACATGGAGTGCATTTTTTTAGATTATACTTCCTCTGAAGAAGCCACAGAATGCTGTGGTGAAAATGCTTTGTTTTCTTTTACAAATAAATCGCGTTAAGGACATTTTTGTTGAGTTGTCTCTGCTGACAAGGACCTCGTTTTTGTATTCATTTGGTTGTTTTCGTTTTTTTTGGTTTGTGGTTTGCTGTTACGAGGTGTCCTGTTTGTCCTGGCAGTTTTCAGCTCAACAATTTCATGGCAGGTGGTAACGATAATACCAGTACTGATGTTGCCGGCTTACTTGCCGGTTTATCTGAGAGATTGGACCAGCTCAATTCAAGGATCGACGATATGCAAGCAGCTATACGGATGCCTAGAGTGGGAATTTCCGGTGCTGAAAACTCTATTGGTACGAGTCAAGCTAGTCTTGACGACTGGATACCGGCAGGACAACCGGAACGACAACGACCATCTGCTAGCACCAATTTGGGGCTAGCTAACACTCCGGATGGTATTTTTCCACTGTCTGGTGATGGGCTTGGAGTTGGTGAAATGGCAGGATGTCCTGCTAGTTACGCTGTAGCCGTCACTAACGAACGCCCTAGTCTACGGACCGATAGAACTGTAATGACAAACTCTAACAATAGACCTGATGAGATAAATTCTGGTTTACCGGACTTGGGAGGTTGGTTACTGGACACTGCCAACTTGGCTTTTGGACAGCAAGGTACGCTTTTTAGCAATGATGTACCAAACAGTAGAAATGTATGTCTAGCAGACAAGTTGAAGTTGTTTGATTCCAAACTGCTTAAATTAAAAAAAACTGCAGTTGGAGTTGGCTTATTTTAAGCAATGTGTCATTGAGAATCTAATACCCAAGGGGTTACGGAACACTTTTGCACCATCGGGTTTAATAATTGACCAGGCCTTTTTTACAGATTTGGAAGCACTTTTTCAACAGCAAGGTGCTCAGCTTTTGGAACTCATCATTAAGCACTATGCATTACACATTGATTCACTAATGGATGAAATTAACAGCTTGGACAATGATATAAAAATTGACCTGGACTTTACTAGATATAAATTCGACTACGGCCGGATTTTATCTAGCATTGACACTTTGTTACTTAAGTTGAAAGCTAACAAAAACAAAAAATTGGTTAGAGACAGGGAAGCCTACTCTAACAATTGTGCATATCCTAAACTGAAGGGGCCTAAGGTCATTCGACCAAGTCCTGTGAGTGATAGTCAGACGTCCGATATACTGGACGACAGGAGTGGGTTGAATGACATAATTGAGGAGAACAATGAGGGTCATATCAGTACAGGACCAAGACGAAGCAACAGAATAAAAGGCTTTGCTAGAAATAATGGAGGGCCTGGTAATAACCAGTACAATTCAAGTTTTAATAATAAAGCAGTCAATCATAGTAATGGCAACAATTTTTTAGGCCAACGCAACAGCAGGCCTTACACGAACAGGAGGAAGAACTAATTATGGACCTCGAGACCAATAGGTCTTTGGCATGTAACCCACCCCCCTCACCAACTGTACATGGTTGCCCTGTTATACTTACCAATAGGAATAGGGACTTTAAGATCTACAATTTCTCTGACATCATTCTTGATGAGCAACTAATTGAATTATTAGCTTTTGGTAACTCTTTTGTCCCAAGTAGATCTGGGAGTATTTCTAGGGAAATCATAGAACTGAAATGTTTTGTGAGGAAAATGAATTTAAAATTAGTGTTTAACCAACAAAATGATGTGGATAATTCAAATATAGGAGGGCGTGGTGATGGACTGCCGACCTTGAAACTGGCCAGTGTGTTTAATCCACCATTGCATGCAGCATTACAACTTTTTGAGAATATCTGTGAAGTAGACTTTAGGTACCTCGCTAGTAACAACAATGACAGGGAAAATAAAGGTAATTCAAATATTTCCAAGGAACAACTTATGTTATTGGATGAGTTTTGTCGGTTACCTGTACGACTAATAAAACCTGACAAGGGAGGGGGGTTGGTGTTATTAGACAACCTCACATATAATGAGAAGATGGCTAGAGTGTTGAACACTAATGCTTATACAAAGTCTTCCAAGAGCGAGGTGAATGGTCAAATTCATAGAATTAGGGGTTACTTTAGGGACTTGTTCCTGGCAGGAAAAATTTACATAAATTTGTATAACTACATTGATATAAATTGTCCTAAAATACCTGTCATGTTTGGAATCCCTAAGATTCATAAGAGCATTAACAACCCCCCTATGAGGGCCTTGATTGATGGGAGGTCGTCTATCACATATCCCTGTTCAAAACTTATAACTAACATACTGGATAAATACATCAAAGCCATTACTAGTATATGTAAAGACTCGTGGTCTTTCCTTGGTAACATCAATGGTATCCCACACAATGGTGAAAATAATTTTTTAACCATTGATGTGGTAGACCTATACACTTCTATACCGCATCAGGAAGCGGTAGAGTGGATAGGTTCTATGCTCCAGACTTTTGGGGCCTCAAGGTTGGAAGTAGACCTGGTGACGGAATTACTTGACATTGTCCTGACCTCCAACTATTTCACCTTTAATGGTGATTTCTTTCTTCAAAAACGTGGTGTAGCGATGGGCTCCCCTTGTGGGGCTGGAGTAGCTAACTACGTTATGGGGTACTGGGAGGCCAATATACTAAGGAAGATCCCTGGAATAATGGAACCTGTTATGTTCTATACCAGGTTCCTGGACGATATTTTTATCTTGTTCAGGGGCTCGGAATTAGAAGCCGCAGGTTTAGTTGAAACTATGAACTCAACAACTGAATTTCTAAAATTCACATTCAAATTTTCAACATGTGAGATTGACTATCTTGACGTCAAGTTAGTAAAGGATCCTGTAAGTGGAGGACTGACGTCAACAGTGTTTAGAAAGTCCACATACTGCAATTCTTTCCTGCACTTCTCCAGTTTCCATCCGTACCAACAGAAACGGTCTATTGTAAAAGGACAACTGGTGAGGGCAGGAAGAATGTGCAGTACCATGATTGATTTTACTAAGGAATGTGAATTATTGAGGGAAATGTTTAGTAATCGAGGGTACCCTGACCAAATGTTATTAGACTTGGTTGGAGAAGTGACTACTAAGAGAATAAATGGTTTTTATAAACCTTTATTACTCCAACAAGATCTTATATATTCTGATTCCACTACTAATGTAGTACCAATTGAGACTAACTCGAATAATGGGGAGATAGTCACATTTATAACTTCAAGTGAACAATGTGACTTTTCTTTGAGTTTTATCACTACCTTTAGTAGAAATTCTAAAGGGATTCTGGCTATAATACGCAAGAACTGGCATTTCATTTCCTCAAACTCTCTCCTGGCTGATAAATTAGGTAATAAACCTAGGTTTATCTTTAAGAGATCACACAACCTTAAGGAATTGGTACAAAGGGATGTACCTCAAAACATATTCCATAAAAGGAGAGGTATGTTTAAATGTGGTTTTTGCAAATTTTGTAATAGGGTCAGAATAGGTGAAACATTTATGGTCATGGATAAAAAGTACTACATCCATTTCACTCTAAACTGTGAGAGCAAATCTATTATATATATAGCCATGTGTGACTGTTGCCAAGCGTTCTACATCGGAAAAACGGACCGTAGGGTCCGAGACCGAATGTATGAACATATGTATGCCATCAAGAATGATAAGAGTGATAATGCATTGGCAAAACACATAGGTCTAAACCCGGGTCATAGCTTTCAGTTTATGGCCATTGATCAAGTACCATTGAAGATTAGGGGTGGCCCTTTTTCGTTAATTTTGGAGAATCGGGAACTAGAATGGCAGTTACGCCTTGATGCGTTCAGGCATCCTGGCCTGAACAGTAACTGTAATATTGCCACTGTATTGAAACTGAGAAGTTACCTTAGATAGACTAGTGGGGCAACACAGGTTCTTTGTAAGCCATTATGTTTGCGATATTGGTTATAAAAATAGTGTAGCTAACGACTTTACTTATATGCATAGACTTATGTTGGAGTATTACATACACGGAACCCATCTCCACTGGTAAAAAATGGGTACTGTTCTACTTTTGAGGTTTAAATAAATTTGAGTCATGATGGTTTCAGGCTTAGATAACATCTTCCCACATACTAATTATTGTGTCAATAACAGACAAATGTAGCAACTTGCAATTGTAGGTTCATATCTTTTTATTTAGGCTAGCTGGTCCTTTTCATATAAATGTACTTCATAACATATGTTTTTATATATGTCTTTCATATACATGTTTTTTTATATAAAATTTTAACACTTTTTTATGGTTATAGAGGACCTGTATAGAGGTGCATGCATATTTGTGTATAAACATGTAATTTTATAACTGTTGGTTTTCAGGAAATTGGAAGATGTCACTTCCTGAATTTCCTGATATACATGGAGTGCATTTTTTTAGATTATACTTCCTCTGAAGAAGCCACAGAATGCTGTGGTGAAAACGCTTTGTTTTCTTTTACAAATAAATCGCGTTAAGGACATTTTTGTTGAGTTGTCTCTGCTGACAAGGACCTCGTTTTTGTATTCATTTGGTTGTTTTCGTTTTTTTTGGTTTCCAATCCTACCCCATAGCCCAGACATATGGAGAATACGGGAGATTGTTTTCACTGTAGTACACAACCAGTACTTGCCAGAAATTCATGTAAGTCCTTCAGTGTTGCTGTAGGTCTCCTGGCAGCCTCCTTGACCAGTTTTTGTCTTGTCTTTTCATCAGGTTTGTAGGGATGTCCAGTTCTTTGCAACATCATTGTTGTCTCATATTTTCTCCACTTTTTGATAACTTGTCTTCACTGTGTTCCATGGTATATCCAATGCTGTGAACATGTTTTTGTACCCTTTTCCTGACTGATACTTTTCAACAATGAGATCCCTTTGATGCTTTGTAAGCTGTCTGCAACCCATGGCTTTTGCTGTAGCAGGCAACTGAGTAAATGTCAGGAAAATCCTATTAGGACAGCTGAACATTATTTGGGGTTAATCAGAGTCTCTTTAATTGATGGCAGTTATGTACCCAAGAAGACTGAATGCTGTAATTAAATCAAAAGGTGCTTCAACAAAGTATTCGTTTAAGGGTGTGCACACTTATGCAACCAACTTTTGGTACGTTTTTTATTTTTCATATTTTTTCCCCTAACAGATTTGTTTGTTTTTCAATTGAATTGTACAGGTTATAGGTCACATTAAAGGTGGGAAAAGTTTTGAAATGATTTATTGTGGTCTCATTTTTTATATATCACAAAAACCTGGCATTATAACAGGGGTGTGTACACGTTTTATATCCACTGTATATATAGGTAACATATACACATATATCAATTATAGACAGACAGAGACAGGGGGAGGCAGAGACAGACAGAGACAGGGGGAGGGAGAGACAGACAGAGACAGATAGAGAGAGAGAGAGAGAGAGAGAGAGGCATAGAGAGACAGAGAGAGAGAGAGAGAGAGAGACATCCTGAAAGGCATAGAGTGACATCCTGATGCAGACATTTGTACACCAGTTGTAATCACTGGCATGTGCCAGTATGAAGGTGAGCTCCATTGTGTAATAGTAATGAGGTTTAGGTTGTAATCTCACATCACCTGTCTTGTGTGTGTGTGTGTGTGTGTGTGTGTGTGTGTGTGTGTGTGTGTGTGTGTGTACGTGTGTGTGTTTCTAGTTTAAAGCATTCTGAGGCATTTACACCCAGTAAGCCCCCCCCATAACCCTACTTTACAAGGCCTGCTGATGTCATTCACCATAGAAGCACCTTTGGACATTCTTCACCCATATAAGCTCCATGGTGCATGCGATAAGTACATAGCACTATAGTACCTACAACTAGATAGGTAGGGATGTGTTTATAGGTTAAAGCTCTTTGAGGTATTTTCCTCCCATTGCCCTACTTTACAAGGCCTGCTGATGTCATTCACCTTAGAAGTACCTTTGAACATGCCTCACCCATATACGTTTCATGGCACATGCAATAAGTGTGTAGCACTATCATACATACAGCTAGATAGGTAGGGGTTCTAATCTCAGCACTGGCAACTGTGTTTGTGTGTTTCTAGGTTAAAGCATTTTGAGGCCTTTTCCACCCAGTAAACCTCCCATTCACCTACTTTACAAGGTCTGCTGATGTCATTCACTTTAGAAGCAATGCTGGACAGCCTTTATGTGTATGATCTCTGTGGCACACATGATAACAAGGTAGCCCTATAGTACAGAAAAATATATAGGTAGGGGTTCTAATCACAATACTGGCAACTCTGTGTGTATGTGGGGGAGGGAGCATATTCCCTGTTGTTGTGTTGGTTATACCATTTTGAGGCCTGTACCACCCGGTTGACACCCCCATTGCATTACTTTACAGGACATGGCCTGTTCATGTCATCCACCTTAGATCAACTGTTGGGCACTTTCTACATATATAAGCTCTGTGGTGCATGTGATAAGTAGGTAGCACTATAGTACATACAACTAGGTAGTTAGGGGGTTGAATCTCAATACAGCCAACTGTTGTACTGTATATGTTTGTGTGTGAAGTATATCCCCTGTGGCTGCTGTGTGTGTTGATTATACTATTTTAAGGCCTGTTGACCCCCCTCCCCATGGCATTACTTTAAAGGGCCTGTTGATGTCATCCACCTTAGATGCACCATTTTAAAGTCTACAGACCATACCACTCATCTGTACAGATGTATGCAGAATCTCCAGATGTTTGCAACATATATGTGGTCCGTGTCTCATAACAATGGTGTTTTATGTCACATCAGTGGCAAATCCATGAGAGATGACATGACAAATAGTGAAAGATATGTCAGCTTTAGACATCATACCCTTCTGACACGTCATGCTGATGCAAAACCTGTTACCCTTGTCCAGGTTTGTAAGAGCAATATGTGAGAACAGTCACTATTTTGTGTGGTTTATCCCACCATCCATGAAGGCATTCCCAAGATTAATTGGTGTAAGAGGTTGTGAGTTATGTCTTTGGCATATAATCTTTGTGTTGCATGCAATGTATACGTAGCACTATAGTACATACAAGTAGATAGGTAGGGATTGTAATCTGACTATTTGCCAACTGTGTGAGTGTATGTGTTTCTGTATGCATATCCCCTGTGGCTGTCTTCACTGTGTGTATGCAATGATTATATAATTTTGTGTGCCTGTTCCACCCTGTTAACTCCCCCATTGCCAACCTACTCAGGGCCCCTACAGGTGTCATCCAGATTAAATGTACAGTTACACATTTTATGACACAAAGGCACTGTGGCACATGCAATAGTCATGTCAGTTTGTATTATACATAACAAGATAGGTAGGTGTTTTAATCTGAAAAGTGTAAACTCTGTGTGCATGTGTATGTTTCAATGCATGTTCCCATGCAGCAGTGTGTGTGTTTGAGATGAATCTACCATGTTAAGTGCCTGTTAACCCCCCACTGGTAATCCAAACAGCCCCTGCAATTGTCACCCACCTGAATAGTAGTGGCAGACACTGCAAAACTATGGTAGCTCTGTGGTGCTTGTGTTATGTATATAGCACTATCTTATATAAAACTAGGCAGGTAGACGTTCTACTGTCAACAAGGGCAGGTCATGCATGGGTGTGTTTGTGTGTATGTATGTATCTATGTATGTATGTATGTATATCCCTTTGCAGCAGTCTAACTGTGTTACAGCCAGCAGCATACCTCTCAACCCCTCACAGAAAGACATCTGGTTAAAGCCATACGGAAAACTGGGTCAATGGTCAAACATTGAGCACAACCTTTACATATTGCTGTGACATGCATGGAAAGTAGATACCAAAACAGGTTGTGCATTTGAATGCATTTCCCAAAGGGTATGACTTGTGACATGACAATATCCATCATTAATCTCTAATGTTAGTCTTTCATGATTTTCCAGCAATTTGTCAGAATAAAATATGTGGCAAACAGCAGGACATTCTACAGAAGTATGTGGAGGTGAGAGGTATGGCCACCATCTGTACCATCCTGCAGGTTGCAGTCCATGTTTGGCAAGGTGCAACCTGTGACAACAACTCAAACAATACAGAGGTCCCCATAGTGCAGGACAACAAACATTTCATGAAGTTGTCTACTAATTGCATAGAGCAGTTATTGCACATCAGAAGCACCTTAATGTCATGACATATAGCATATGCTAAGGTAATTTCACACAAAGAAACTGTCATATGAGCAAACCAAAGTACATCTTGTGTGTTGCACTTGCCATGGGTATGGTTTGTCCTGCCAACTGTCACATTACTACAACAGTCCACATTTGACACAGAGTCAACCACAATCTGTGTTGCCTATGTGCGTGCAATATGTAGACATGGAAGGCCCTGTAACTACCTGCTGCCCTCAGTGACCCACATGTATCTAGTCATAAATGTTAATTGCCACCATACACATATGTAGGTATTGCCTAAGGCTGTGTCAACTGCAAGTAGTGTGCAGTCTGTCATTGAGCCACAAACTGCTGTTAACACATTGCAATAGGCCATGCAGTGGGTATGGAATAGTGCCAAGGTCCTGGCCTCAAGCTGAATGCAGACAACAGTGTCAGCATACCATACAGAAAGGACATGGCCCCATTATTTCCCACATCAGCAACTACCCCATAAACACACACACTCTGATGACAGACATGGGTACTCAGCATGCTAACAATGTTGCATTCAGGCAACAAGTAGTGGCAGTGGTCAGAAAAGGCTTGTATGTGGTTTACCACATAAGTAAAGGGACTGCATCCAGACAAAAGGTGGACATTACCTCTGAATAGTCCTCAGTTAGTACAACAATGCATTAGCAGCATGGCTGGTCTGCTATGCACCTACGTCAACATCTGCAGAAAATGTAAAGAGTATGTTAACACCCACAAAGGTCATCCATGGCCCTCAACACCTGTGCCATGCAGACAGCCTCTAATCAGTACTGCCCCAGTGGTTATTGGTCAGGTTGTCCACAGCTGTCTGTGGCATGCCTAGATGGCAATGCTGTGATCAGCCCTTCAACAGCTGCCCCATATAGGAGAGTATAACCCTTTGCTCATTGCCAGCATGACAGCCCTGAGTCACATATGACACAGCTCAAAAAGCTGATGGAGAGATGGGTTTTTCAACCAGAGGCTGCCCTTTCTCACAAATGCACTCCCCAAACATGCCAAACACAGTACCATGCAGACCCTCTTCAACTGCATCAAGGTTGAGTGGATACAAAATAAAAACAAACATCTGTCCCAGGGCTCCAACATGTGTCCATCAATGCCATGACCAACATGTGCTGATCAATGATTTTGTTGAGGATGAAATAAGGGACCCAAGTCCAGTACTCTAGTAACTTCCTCTGTAACTAGGAACCTGTGATGCTAAGGAACATCCAACTGACATGTATCAGGACTAGCTTGCTGTGTCAAGGGGTATGCATGCAAGGTTACACTGTCTTCCCCCATTGTCCCTCACACACTGTTCCACACATACCTTGGTGATGAAAAGGTGTCTGTGTTGCCACCCTGCCGTCTTGAGCCTCTGTAATGGCAGCAGCTCACCGCAACCTACACATGCAGACACCTGGAACAGAAACAGAATAAGGTCTGTGAGACAACAGTCAGTCAGCAGTACTAACAGCAATAAAGCATCATGGCAGAAAGGTATATACACTTTGATGCATACACATGACAATTGGCAGCAGACAGCATATTACAGGGCATAATACCACTACACTACAAAATGCCATTATCTGCACTAGATTCACCCTGTGCATCAGACACAGATTAGTGGGCCGTACATGGCAGAATGTACATTTTACCATCTCCAGCCGCAAACACAGGAGCTGGTTCTGTCAGGAGTGACACTGGCACCACCATCCCCAAGGCCAAATGCGGTACTACTTCCTGATGGTGACCAGTGACTGCTGGCTCTGTGTCCCTCACTGGACTGCACAGGACCATGTGCCCATGGCCTGCCACAATGTGATGTGGACAGCACCCTCCCTTCATTAGTGCTGGTGGTATTGCCACTATGGGAGTGTGAGTGTGCATGGCTATGTGAGCTCTCAGCTGACATTGTTGCTGACCTACATCCACATGTACAACTCCCTACTCCCACCACATGTTCAAGCACAGACATTGCATGGTTAAGGACTGACAATGTCTCACCCCACCGTCTATTCACTACATCAGCAAAATGACGTAAGGCATCCCCAATGCTGTGGAGGCTGTCATGCATGCCAGACAGTGTTGCACCCATGACCCTGAGCATCCATCTGATGTACCATTCACAATGTGCGTGTGCCTCCATGATGGAATGAAACATGCATCGGGTGACATGTGCTGTGACACCTCTGGCAGGGGCTGGATGGGCTTCAGTCCTCCTTGGAGGACCCCTCTCTGGCTATGGCTAGTGTCTACAGTCTCAGATGCCATAGTTGCCACACTACTCTGTTCAATGCCACCAGTTTCTGGCTGCCCAATATCTGTGGCTGCTGGGGACTGGGTATGTGTGGGCATACTGACCGTGTGCGTGGACATTGGGGTGGAAGTGTGATGTCAACCAATGGGACAGAGTCAGCCCCAACAACCCCACCTGTGCCTCACTATGGTAACCATCATCATCAGTGTCCGATGAGAGACTGACATTAAGTTGTGAGGGGGACACACTCCACCTCCCATGGTCACCTGTAATGGGAAGACAACATGACTACATTAATTCCTGCACTATAATGTTTGATGATACACACACATACACACACACACACACACAAACACACACACACACACACACACACACACACACGCACACACACACACACACACACACACACACACACACACACACACACACACACACACACACACACACATACAAATGCACAGACACACAGATGAGGTGCCACACAGACATTATACAGACTACACCTTCTGACTGATGCCATGCACAACACACAATCAGACCACAACAGACATACTCTGGACAGGCTCCAACAAGATGTGATGCAGCTATGTCTAGTTAACATTGATAGTACTATACACATGTGAGATACATGAGACGTTGGAGTATGTGATGGACCTCCACCTAGCACACAGTGCACCCATGTACACAATAGTAATGCATCCCTGTATAGCATAGTGGCTACACCTATACCAAACTACATGGGAATATGTTACATTTCCTGCAAATATGCTACTGTGATTAACAATGTGATGCACTGCAGTGAACTCCACCACAAGTGCACATGACCATATTGCAATATGGTTACGCTTAACAGTTGTGTGCATGGCAAACTGGCAGCCCTTAACATGCCTAGGGTATAGATGACCCATAACATGATAGCTTACACTCACCAGGTACAGGTTGATGTTCCCCAGTTACACCAGAAATACCTATGGAGTTGCAGGGGAGAGGTGTTGTCAGCGCACATACATATGGCAATGGTACAGGATAATATGTGCAGTTATCAACATGTACAGTACAAGCTGTGATACTACCCACATTGCTGACTTTCACAATATGTGTGCACATGTGTGCATTACAAAACCCCAACCACAGATGTATATTGACCTGACCTATGTGTATAGGTATGCATAGCCTGTCACTATGAATGCTACAGTAGTTACATGATGACCATTGGAGGCTTACCTGGACATTCCTCGGCTGTGGACTCTGTGCCATCCACCTCCATGACATATGTACTGATGCTTTCCTGTCAGCTGGTGGATGACACAAGGTTTGCCAGGAATGCCTCTATGGCTGAGAGTGGTGGTTGTGCAACAGGTCCTCCACCTGTGCCAGCACAGTCACTGGCCACAGCTGCAGCTCTTTGCCATGCATGGTGTATGAGATCTGTGGCATGGTATCAGACCTGTTTTTATGTCCTGTGCTGGTGGCCCACAGTATTGACTGTTGCTACCAGTTCTGCCCACAGGGCAGCATGTTGTTGCAGGTTTTGGTGGCTCCTTCCCAACAGTAACTGCTGATGGAGTCTTAGGGCATTGAAGATTGTGGTGGTCCTGGCCTCTGAGAAGGGGGGGGGGTTGCATCTTCTGTACATCCCACCTGAAAGACATGAACAGGGGAAACATAACAGGACTGCATATACTGCTCACCATTATGTATAGACCCTGCATATACACTATTGCCAGCACTATCCACCATTAACCCCCACATCATACCCCCACCATCTACCAGCACATTATGTCTGTGGGCATCGGCAACATACTGCCATTACAGCATGCACTGCTCCCCTGATCCTGATGTTTCATGCTACTTACTGCATGTGCTATGAGGTGTTGCACTGCATGTAGCTGTTGCACCTATTAGTGCTTAGTCACAGGCTGTCTACAAGGCCTGCTGTGGTGTGAGTCTCCTACTGTATTAGTCATCACCTGGTCCATAGGCCCACCCCACAGGTCTCCCAGGTCTTCCTCCATCAGATATTGGAGTATATGGCTGGACAATGTCCTACAGTTTCCCCAGCCTGAGTGCTTGATATTGGTGTCCTGCACCGTGTAGCACCTGCCTCATGTACATGGATGGACAGCCATCTACAAACACCACCAAAAAACACAACATGTGAAAGTTGGAATGACTGTAGGAACCTGCAGTCCATGCTCTCTGCCTGTCAATGCTGCATATCTGTCCCCAAATAGGTTGTCAACACAATCAGTACACTTTACACACCTACATAACACATTCAAACATCTGCAGTGGTCCTCAACATATGCATCCACAAACAAAGGGGATCTCTGAGGCAAAGACACACATGAATGCCACAGCCGTAAACAGCACATAACAAAAATGGCCACATACCTGTGTTGCACAACCACACAGCCACACAGGCATCAGCCATGTCAAACGTTGCACATAGGGGACTCCAGTGGAGACTATGATGTGCCTCTGACCTAGCTATGTATGTGGATGGTCACAGTTACTTTTGTGTCAGGTGGCAGACTTTGCCATACTACATACACACTGCTGTCTCTCACCAACAGGTACCTTCATGGGTCTGTCACAGTACATTTCAAATTTTCCCTTAGAACTAGCCAGTTGTTCAGTTTTAAGCATGAAACCCTGTTCCTTGAAGCTAAGCACTTGCTTAGAAACCACTGTAAGCACTAGATAGTCTATAAATTGCTACAGCACTCAAAAACAGTTTTTAGTACTTAAAGAATAAGCACCTATCCAGGCATGTCCAAGGGTCAGCTCCCAGTGTTTTCTCCTGTCCACCTGGTGAATCTAGGCATCCTGGGGTAAAGTAGCAACTGCCTCATGTACACAGAGAATCTTCTCCTCCTACCACCTAACACTACAACCTGTGAGAAATGCACTTATATAGCCATACTAGAAGCCAAGCTCTCTCCAGCCAATACTGGACTAGTCAATCAAGTGAGAAGGTAAACACTCACACCACACCGCACACAACACATAGTCCTTCAAAACCTACACCCACAGATAGTAACATGAAACCACACCTACATTCATGGAAGTTCTTAATATAAATCTGCCCAAACAACAGAGACCTCCGAAGCTGAAATGCAAACAACCAACACCACTCAACACAACACAAATAACACATAACTCACAAAGCAAGTGTGCCACTCATCTTCAGCCCCTAAGGCAAAACAGCGTACCCAGCACACTAGTCATAGGTGGCTCTATAGTCAGGCACACTGATGTCCCACTCACCAGGCTAAACAAGTAGAAGATTACAGTTAGCTGCCTGTCGGGTGCCAGGATCTGCCACATAACGCATGCACTCAGGTCACTCCACAAGTACAAATATGACTTTGTCATTCTTCATGTTGTAGTGAATGACCTGAAACGTTCCTCCCTGGACTACAGGAAAAGAGACATGGAGGAGCTCTCAGATCTTGTAGCCAAGGAAGGTATGACCCTAGCTCTTAGTAGAATTCTGCCATCACCCAGAATGATACAAGGACAAAATGACTGACTTCAACAATTGACTAAACATCTGGTGTCATTCTAAGGGGATCCAGTATCTGTCAGCCTGGGATGACATGATCGTCCGGCCACGATGCTTTGTTAGAGATGGCCTGCACCTGTCACCCCTGAGTTTCCAGATACTTGCTAATGCACTTGTCATCCCTATAGTGTCTTTTTTAGGCAAGGTTCAAATGACAAAATTACCACTGTAACAGGTACAAGCAGGCAAAATCTGAGGGTAATGCTAGTCAATACTAGAAGCCTAAACCTCATAATGCCATCACTCAAGGCACTCCTTAAAATGGAGAACATCAACATCTGTGCAGTGACAGAGACCTGGTCCAAGGCTCCAGAGAGCACCCCTGTAATACCAGGCTACAATTCATACCACACCTTTCGGCCATCTAACCTGGACCAAAACACCAGATGCGGAGGCATGTCCATATTCATCAAGAATATCCACACCTCCAGGCTAGTTGCCCAAAGTAATGCATCCAGAATTCTCCAAGTGCAACTAACACTGGGCAA
Source organism: Protopterus annectens (assembly GCF_019279795.1). Lineage (NCBI taxonomy): Eukaryota > Metazoa > Chordata > Ceratodontiformes > Protopteridae > Protopterus > Protopterus annectens. The sequence continues at coordinate 410,077,091 of NC_056726.1, read as the reverse complement.
GACTGCAATCCAAATTGTAGCTTGTTACAGATCCTCTACCATGCCCCAAGACTCCCACTCCACTTTTCTTAACATACTGGAAAATCTTACGGTACAACCCAACACCCTCATACTGGAAGACTTCAACTACCCCACCATTAAGTGGGAAAACTACTCATGTACCAACAATTTTTGTTCAGCGTATTTTGGAATTCATAAATTCCAGCACCTTGGATCAACTTATCCAGACCCCCATCAGGGGCAGCAATAACCTAGACCTGGTGATTACCAACATTGGTAACTGGTGCTCCACAGCAGATGTTAGCCCCTTGTTGGTCAGATCTGACAATAAGCTAATCACCCTAGACATCCACATCTCACCCCCACCCCTTATTAAAGAAACCACCGTAAAAAACTTCTCCAAAGCCAACTTCATGCTTCTTAAGACAGAAGTGGCAAACTTCACCACACCCATGCAGACAGAAAGTAGTAGCACGACTGCTGAATCCTACATCAATGCACTGTATGAACACATATACAAGTGCATGAATCATGCCATCCCTAATAGAACCAAGATGATATTCTCCAAAAAAAGAAGCCAATCTGGTGGTCCCCTGTCATTAACAAACTCTACAACAGAAAGAAGAAACTGTTGCAAAAAACAGAAAAATCCCAAGATTGGAAAAACTCCCTTGTCAGCCTCAGTAAGAAGCTGAGATCCCTTATAAAATACTCCAAAGCTAGTTACGAGAACAAAATCACCACAGATTCTAAAGACAACCACAAGGCATTCTATAGTTATGTCAAGAATCTCAATGGCAGCACTCAGATCTGCTCTGAGTTACAGCACAATGGCACTAACCATACAGAACCAGCTGATATTGCCAACATCTTGGCAGATAGGTTCAGTGCAAATTTCACCCCCCTATCACCCCCTAAAGGGCCCATCTCTATACCAGATGAATGCCAAGTCCCTATAATCATGGCCACACAGGTGAAAAACACACTCACCAAAACCAAGAATACAGCATCCATGGGACTTGACAACATCCCAGACTGTGCTCTGCATGAACTACAAAATGAAGTGGCACCCCACCTTAGTATCATGTTCAATCATAGCCTCACTACAGGCTTGTGTCCACTGAATGACGCACAGCTATGGTGATCCCACTCCATAAGGGGGGATCCACCACTGACCCCAGGAACTACTGACCCATCAGTCTGATGAGTCTGATCTGCAAGGCCATGGAACGTATCATCATGGAACTTATAAACAAAGACATAGGTAACCTGTAAACTCTGGACCCTAACCAGTTTGGGTTTATGAAAGGTGGATCATGTCTCCTAAACCTGATTGACTTCTTTGAAGCAGTCAGCAAAGCTGTGGATGAGGGTAAGGCGGTTCACACAGCCTACCTAGTCCTCCCCAAGGTCTTTGACACCATCCCCCACTCTGGTACCATTGATAAACTCATGAAACTGGGTATATATCTCTATGTCATGCAATGGGTTGCCAACTGGCTCACTGACAGAACCCACACCATGAAAGTAGCCAATTCCAAATCTGACTCCAGTCTAGTGACAAGTGGAGTACCACAGTGTTCATTCTTGGGTCCTCTCCTGTTCGGCATCTACTTCTCTGAAGTCCAGGCCAACACATAGAGCTTATGGCTAACAAAGTCCACAGATGACTGCAAACTGGGAGCCATTATTGAATCCCCTGATGATCTGGACATTCTACAAAAGGGCCTCACTGAGACAGATGCCTGGTGTCAAAGCCATGGCCTCAAGTTCAATGCTAAAAAATGCATAGTCAACCCCTTTAGGAAAAACTCTGTGCCAATGAACTATCACATAAGCAGTAGTCCACTCAACACTGAAAGTGTGATATGAGACCTAGGGACACAGGTGGACAGTAGTCTCTCCTTTGATAACCACATCATCACAGTAGTCAGAAAATCTTTCTATGTGGCACACCTCATCACAAAACACTGCCACACCCCTACACTGCCACACCCCTACAGTGTTATCCTCTGTGGCAAAGCAACCATCATGCATTCATGTTTGCAGTCACCATCTCCCACAATACCCATCCACCTAGAGCAGCCATACATACACTTACAATGTGGAATACATCCTCCTGGGGGGTATACACACCCTCACAGGTCCCAAACCATCATCAAGGACTGGCACCAATTTACACACATACACACAAGTGCTACATGTGCATTTGTACAGATGCATGTAGTCAGGTATAACCAAGAGGCCTACAGCATCCTCTACTAAGATATATACAGCTGTCTGGTGGGCATGTGCAATATATACTGTCCATTACAGGGAAGACATACCACTGTCTGAGATGAAGTAGGGGCAGGTGCCCATTTTGGAGCACTGTCTCCTTAGTGTGTACAAGAGAATGGGATCTGTTGTGCAAATCTGCACAACAAACACAGAGCCTACATTGTCTACATCCACTACACACAGCCATCTCCTCTACTGCACATATATATCTGCAACAGCACAGGAAGCAGTTGCAGCTGTCAGCTGCAACTGCTTACTTGTGGTGCTCATGGACACCAGCTATACCACTGCTGCTGGTATTGCATACCAGATGCCTGACAGAGTCGGTGTAGGCTGCACCCCTTGTGTTCCCTATAAGTACATCAGGATGTCCACAATACATCTCCCATCTTCTATATATGATGAACAGATCACCACTGCAATGTGATAGTTATGGTATACATCTGCCACGGGAGCCTATCACATCACAGGATGCATCCTACACAATCCAAGCATAACCTTGAAACACCATAAGTAACCATATTCAAAGGATGACTGACTACTGCCATTGTCCCATACATTTCATGGACGCCCACTGTCACCCCTTCAGACTAAGGTGGGCCATCCCCCACTCAGTCACATGATAGACACAGCTGCCTAACTAGGCTATTCTGCAAGGCCATAGCATAGTTTCAAGTGAACCCCATTAACAAGGACATGTGCGACCTGGACACATTCCATTACCACACACCTCGGCTTTGTCAAGGAAGGGTTCATGTCTGCTACACTCAGGTGACCTCGATGGCACAGTCACCAAAGTCATGGACTGGTGGTGACACTGCAAAATTCCTACCTTGAGCTGGACAGACTATGTGACAGTATAGCCCATGTGGCCATTTTAGATATAACACTGCCAAATATGCATCACAGCATATGTTACCATAGGGGCAGCACACCAGTGCACTGACACGTCCCACCTATTCCACATAGGGAAACCCGTAAGTAGGTATGCAACCTGTTGTTCCATGTTTGGGCCACTGTTATGTGTGATGTACACATCTGAGGTGCATGTAACAGCCATTAGCCTATGTCCGACCATGTTGGCAGACGACTGCATGCTGTGTGCTGTCACCAGATACCCTACTGTGGTGGACATCTGCCTAGGGGGGGTCTCACACAGATACATGACCGTTGACAGATACATGGCCTCAGGTCACATAACAGGACATGCAATGTGAACCCTTATGAGGAGAGTGACATCACCACATATTATGACAGTACAAACAACATCCTAGGCATGTAATCAATCAAGAGTGTGCTTTGGACACAACTCTTTGGCATCATGACATGTCAACACAATGTTGCTTCCACTATAAGATAATCCTTCTATGTGGCCCATGTCATACATAAGTGTATGTCATCATGGGGCATGGGGTATATACATCCCCACATCCCCCCATGAGGACCCTTAATGTCTATAAATCACTGATTGTCATTCACATCACACCACACATGCAGCAGCTGGGGACATCACAGAGGTTCCACAACAGGGAATACCAGGCCATCACACATGTACCTCACAGCAAGAGGCCATACGGCCAAACCTCTACTCAGTTTCATGCATAATCCTCATGGGTGACCTCAGTGTGGCATGCAAGGCACTCATGGACTCCACATTGCTGGGACTGCTGCAAAACTCCAAATCATGCTCCATGCTAACACACACATGCACACACACACACACACACACACACACACACACACACACACACACACACGCGCGCACACACACACACACACACACACACACACACACACACACACACACACACACACACACACACACACGCACATACACACACTCAACCTGGTGTGTGTGTGACATGAAGTAGCCTTCTTGGTAGTTCAGCTGTGTGTCCCACACAATCAGCCTGTGGTGGAATTGCTACCCTGCCCACATCAGGCAGTGTAGCTATTTACACCTTTGCAGGTATAGCCTGGATAACTGGATGGTTAACTGCACATACACCCTTGGGATACAGCCTGTGTCCCTGTTGGATGGGGGGCATTCGGATGCTGCCTTGCATACACATGGGCTAACATCTGGCCTGGGCATATGGCTGCTCAGGGCCCCATAGCCTAGTAATGTGATATGGCACAATGAGTAGCATATATAGCCTGAGTGGTGTGACACACTGTGTTGGTATATGTCCACACCCATCACTGCTGGGTATCCACTATGGGCAGTATGTTACTACCATGTCATCCAGCCTAAAAAAATCTGAAAAATAGATGAGTTGTACTACAAGTGCATGTGGACATTCCAGCAACATCTGTGCTGCACAATAACCGACAGCAGTTCATATGTGTTGTAATTTGTCCTCCTCATAGCTGCCTGCCATCTGCAGAACCCAGATATTTGCAGAATGTGTATATGTGCCTCATAGATGTAGACCGCCTGCCACACAAATGTGTATTTTCAGACACCAGTTTGACAATACATGATGGTTATGCCAGGAGTTTGGGAAATGTGTCTGTGACATGGCAGACCCCTGGGAACACAGTAAGACTACATGAATATCTGGTACTGTATGTGTTCCCTTACATTGCATGGTCAATTTGTATGCACTGCCGCTGAGCCAGAGTCAGTGTCCCCCCACTACTAGTAACTATAACCTGCTGTCCTGCTGCAGGGGGTAACCAGGTATGTTAGCCATAGGTGTCAGGCAATGAGATGCAGGTGTTGAGTACACAGCAACCTAGCCAGAGTACCTCATTAATGGTGAGGGATACCAGTACAATCTTTGAACTAAGCCTGTATGACATTCACAGAGTGAGAGGAGCTCACTGACAGTACATGATGCCATATGACGCCTGTATCCACCAGTTCTTACTGTTGGTATTGTACAACAGACAACAAACGTAGCAGTCATATGTGAGCTGACCATTGCTGGGGTGATTCAAGGGTCAGAGCTGTGATGTATGTCACTGCAGATAGAGCCGTAAGGGATGGCCAATGGTGCTGGACAGCAGACTAACAGCAATATGTCAGTTCAGGCAATGTTGTTGAGACCTACAGTTTACATTCTTATTTCCCATGACTGCATCCACCATCTGCATTCCATTGCACACTTCATTCAGTGACATACCTGGTATAGTGCTGTACTCCTTTGAGTGAAGAAATCCAGTTGTAGTATCCTAGTGGACCGCAGTCTGTCTTCATGAATAAAGGTTCAGACCTGTATACCATAGGCAGCAGCTTGCCTTTTGTAGGTACTGCTATTGAAAAGTTGATTGCCTGTGCACCAATCTGTTACTCCCACTTGATAGTTGCATCCAGAACAGCTGGGTTGCCTTCCCATTAGCCAATGGCATGGCTACACAGTGCTATAATTAAGGACTTCCCCCTTTTCCTGACCTGTGAGGAGGAAATTATGGTGGTGTTGGAGTTACAGCTTTAAAGAGGGTAGGTAGAAATACTCTCCACTGTTTGGACTGATGTTATGTCAACAGTTTTGCATGCTATGTCTGACCATTGTTAACAGACTTTCAGATTCTGTAACAGTGTACTGTTGAGCAATGTGTGTTGGGGTCAGTAAGGAAAGAGGCAGCTGTGAGTATCATAGATCCTTTTTATCTGAATGTGCATGCTGCTACAGTTGATGCTGTTCTATCAGCTGTGTATGTCTGTAGGGGGAGACTGTGACACATGTCCCTTTCATATGAGCACCCCCTCAACCCTGGATGTATGGGTGTCATGTGGATGCTCTGTTCTAGGTGTGTGGGAGGTATGATAGGTTTGTAGCAGGAAGCTGGACATACTGCTGCATGTGTAGCAGACCACAGCTGCTGCATTATGGTCAGGAGTTGGACTAGGGATTGTAAAGGCATAGGGGGACAGCAAGCTGTTACTGTTAGTGAGGGAGTGGAGACAGCTGTTGTGTCACAGCATGGCCTGGTTGAGGGTGCCCATAACAGTCCAGGTGAAGCATGTGCCTCTGGTACATATGTTACATAATAGTGCCATCCAGAGAGTGTTAGGCAACATTTAGAACACATATTCATAATTGTGAAATATGTCCCACCCTGCAGGCCTTTAACATGCTACTGTGGGTGACAGTGAGTGCAGTGAGAGCAACCTGCGTTGCTGGACATTGCATGGCTCAGTTATTCCTATGTTTTATTGAGATGCATGTCATTCTTGTGCCACATACTGGGCTGTGGGCCAGGACTGTGTGTGATCAGATGTGACACATGCTAGGAATGTAACAGATATATGATATGGAATATATTAATAAAATATATTATATATTAATAATAATAATAATAATATACATATTATGATAATATATATTATATGCTATATTACTAACAAAGCATTATAGTATGTCAGGTGCATTTGTAAGGCATATGTGCATGTATACAGTGTGTTACACATGATTGGCATGGACATGTGTGTTCTGATGGGTATGACATTTGACACTGAGCTGTCTGTCATGGTTTGTAACCCCATTCTGCACTGAATTTACAGTATGTCAGCACACACAATAGGTTTTATGGCAACCCTGCCATACATAAGGGGCACAACTGTGGTCATTCAGCAACAGTCTGTGCATTTATCAGCTCTACCTGATATTGTAGGACTCCCCTACATCTAGCAGCATTTAATTGTCTGTGTACTGGTTTGCTGTCTGCATCAGAGGTCCAAGTTAGGGTTGCCACCTTTTTAAATTGCCATAAGTGGGACATTTTTGGTAAAAAACATCAGATTTCACAGGGCAAAACATACCCATGGCCAGTACAAAGGACAGAACTTCATTTTCTTGCCTACGTTTCAGCTTATTCTTGTAGCATTTTAGTTGCTTATTCTGTTTCTTATAACATTTAGGTGTTTCAGATATAGAATAACTGTCTTATGCAACTGTTACATAAAATATAGGTAATATGTTTGTCCTAACATCTCAGGACATTTGCCATTGTTTCTATTTCTTTGCAAGGCACAACTGCCCAAAGAGGGTCTGTCCCTCACAAAGTGGGACAGGTAGTTACCTTAGGCAAAGTACACTGTGATTTGTCCCATTATATATAGGAGTAGTGTGTCACTGGCAATCAGGATATGCTTGTAAAAACACTACTTGATTTTGAGCTCTGTTGGCCTTCTGGTGTAATGCAGTATATTATAGTTGAAAAAGTCCTGGGTGCAATACTTGGCAGTGGTGTTTTTTCCCTAATGTTACATGATTGTACTGTATGATATATGTACAAAAGCATTATGACTTTTCCAGAGATGATTTGGTGTAGTGGTGCATTACCCTGATTCTAATGCACAGGGTACTGGGTTTGAGATTTACCAGTGAGGTCTTCTTTTTCTCCTTATGTTACATGACTGTACTGCATGATATATTTACAAAATCAGTAATAATCCCCCAAAGCTGACTAGGTGTAATGGTATATTGCTCTAACTGTAATGGATAGGGTCCTGGGTTCAAGTCTTGCCAGGGCTGGTTATTTTGTTGCTGGGCAGAACAGTGGCTGAATGAGATCGAGTGATTAAAGTGGTTTAAGTGGGTTTGCTTGGTTTTGCGAGGCATTAAGCAATGGCAAGAGACACTTAGGTCCACTTAGCTTCGCTTAGCGGCGCTTATCCCTACTTAAGCCTGCACTATTTCCAAAAAAAGAAAAGAAAAAAGGGGTGATAGGAAAGTGGTGAAATGGGGGCAAGCAGAGGGAAAAACATTATGAAAGGCAGCTAGGGATGTGCAGGACAGGTGTAGGAAAGGACTATAGCTCTCCATTTCTTGTGCAGCAACAGCTGTGCATGATGTGGACAATTTGGAATTGGGAGCCTCACACCCCACAGGGAGGTGTTGTGGGTGACATAATTTTGTTGATTAATTGATGGGATCATTGTTTCATGGCAGTGTATGTGGGGGTGAAATGGAGAGCTAAGTATGGGATGAGATTTCTTTGGAGGGACAGATGCCCCCCCCCTTTAAGGTGAGAGTGGGATGTTGGGGAAGGGTTGTAGGTACGTTTGGGGAGGTAATTTGGGTAGGAGAGGTTGCTTTTGCAGACAGACAAGACAGACAAGACAGCAGACAGGAGCAGTGTATGACACATGAGGGGGGTACACCCTGGATGGGGAGGGTGGTTGGGAATCAGAGGACTACGTGCCCCCAGATGGAAACAGTGGGACTGAGGTTCCCACCTATGAGCAGTCACCACTGCTACTTCACGGCCCTGAAAGTGACGGTGCTGGGGGCTGAACGATGGGGCCAGCCTGCCCCTCAAGGTGTGCCAGTCTGCCCTTGATCTAGCACAGGCAGTCATCCAAATATCACAGGATAACCCTGTGCATCATACCTCGAAACTGGTGTCGGGTGACAGGGTCCCCTCCATGCCTGCGCCTGGGGGGACAGGCCCCGTCCCTTGAGGTGGTTCCACACAAGGATGGTGCAGGACCAGACGTGCTGGGACCAAGTGCCATGGACAGATGAGGTGGGACAGCTGGATCTGCTGGGATCTGCCTACCCAAACGTGTTATGGTGTTGAGGTTTGTTAAAGTGTATTGATTAGTAATGAATTAAACATTTCAACATTAGTTACTATAGCATGCATGGGTATTCCATTTAACCCAGAACAATAGAATTGAAAATATTGAATAGCAAACAGAACACATGCATAAATGGAATAATATTCATCATTGTAACAGCATGCCAGCACCCATTACAGCAATAGGCCACCAACAGTGGAATTTGAACAAGGTATGTCAGTATGCAACCATTGAAATATATGAACAGTAATACAACACAAGTCCCAAAATTAGATTTTAAGAAGAACATGCCCATAGTATATGAATAATAATTAATGATCCACATAAGGGGTGGGGGTAGAGAAAAACAGTCCATTACCAATTTTATAGGCTATATATTTCACAACAGTACTGCTCAATACTTTACAGGTCTGCCCTCACTTTACATCTACCTGAGGCCTATAGCTACTGTAGCATGTGCATACCTGTTAAGCTGTCGAACTGGAATGGTATGGGGCAAGCTGTGACAACTGTAGGTACATGACTAGAGGGGACTGGTACATGTCAGAGTTACATATATGACTAACAAGGTGTACCCTGCACTGATGTTGTGTGAGTGTGCTACTGGCATACTTCTACTGGATTTATATCTTTGTCCAAGGTTATAGGCAACAGTGATCACTAGCCATGACAGCATGACATTTGAGAGACACATATTGGGAAGAGTGCATGGTGTATATAGCTATCCTGCTGTTATTTGTAGACATGGGCATGGACACTTGAACATTTGTATACAGTTTATTAGTATACCCTTCATACAGCTAATACAAAAATTGTTTTGCCTGTAAGCCATGTGGAGAAAATATCTGTTAACACTAACTGTTTCTACAAATAGTCAAGATTACTTGTGTGTAACTATAAACACATCTTAGTACAAGTCCCTGGATTCAAACTGTGGTCTGTGTGTGCAAAAATGAACATCATATCTATTTCTTATCAAACTGAACTACTGAGGCACTGCTGTCTGCTGCTTGATTGATTTGTGTGTAAAACTCACTTGGTTACAAAGTCTAACCTTGTAATATAAGTGGAGTGTCACAGAAGACTGTAGCAACAGTTGAACATACATGTCTGAGAGTCATGCATGAGAGATAGTGAACTGTGTATTAATACTTTCAATGCAAGTATACACATTTAACTCTTAGTGGATGTGATTATGTGTTATCTGTAAAGACCATAGCAGGGTGCTGGGTTGCATACCTGACTGATAGACATTTGCACATCATATATTTGCATTCTCCACCTATTACAGTCTCATACTTGCCTGCACCAGCATACCTACATTCAGGACTACATATAGCTGAAATGCAAAGGTTAACACATGACAATGCTGCAGGGAACACACTATAATACATTACACATTACTATTTAAGGTTCAGATCTTAGTGCAGAACATATATCCAATTTCATTGTTTCTTGTTTTACAGCTCCACATCTACAGTTTGGCATAACAGCTGGTTATCAGACAAACCTCAGTCAATTAATGCTCTCATAGCCATATTTGCTGGGTAGCACCTGTACACTTGTATTTCTTCAACAACAGACCAGATTAAACACAACAGTTTGTGGGAATAATTTTTATTGAGGGTGACATGACACAGTTGTTTATTACATTCAAAAATCCTAATTCAGTTGCACTGCATATCCTGTAGATGATGAATGAATGCAGTTTATTACCTTCACAGTAGCAATCACAATGTACTTTATTACCAGATTCATTCCTACACAGTATTACTACAGTATTAGCTTTCTTTCATCAGTAGTAACTTGTTTGCTGCCTTCATCTGTATTGCACAGTACCTGGCATTAGTCACTTATATCAGTGTTGGTCTAACAACACATTTATTCAGTACACTCAGAACACACTATATCTAATGACAGTAAAAAATTACACTTTCTTATTTATTGTACTATATATTGCAAGTTAGATCTGTACTCATCACACTGTTGGCTCAGCCTTGCCAGTCATCCAGCATGGGTCTCAATGTTACGAGCCCACTCCTCTGCAGATGTGGGGGAAAACTCACCATTATGCATACCTGTCAATCAGATATTCATACTACAACTTGATAAATCACCAGTTGATATACTTACAAACTTCTGGGGCATTCTGGGCCAGAGAATCTTGAATCCATTGGGCCAAGAGTGCCCCTTCCTCCATTTCAGGTCATCATAATGATGATGGACCTGCTCACCAGTGCAGGGGATGCCAGTGGCATTGGTGAGCTCACATGCCAGATGGTCCTAGGCCTCAGACTTGTATTCTGAGCCCTGGTACTGGCCCTGCAGCAGTCTGTCATCGTGGTTCTTAACGAGGAGCCCAGCCATGACCCTGGACTCCAACATGCCCTAGCGCTGCACCCGAAAGTGTGCTCCCTCTCCAGCACCCGCCATAGTTCCTACAGGGATCAAACTCTAACAGGTTCTGCTTGTATTCCCACCTGTGTGGTTTAAATAATGCCATTTCCCCACCCTTTGCCATCATTGGACCATTTTTAAAAATACTAAGCAAGCTCAACAGTGTGCAAACCCACTAAGCTGAGTTGAGCAGTGCTAAAAGTGGCAAATGCTTGGCACTGTTTAGCAGTGTGCAAATCTACTTAGCTGAGCTGAGGACTGCTTAGAATAGGGCTGCTTAGCGATGCTCAAACTGGCTAAGCAGAGCTAAGCATTGTTAAGTATTGCTCAGACAGACCATGTTTAAACATAGCTTAGCTTGGCTTAGCAGTGCTTAGCAAAATTGAGCTAAGGGCAAACAAAATGTTTAATTTAAAAAAATAAACATTAGATATCAATTACTCATTACTGATACATTATTATTAAGTGTATATATTTTACTTTACATGACCTCCCCCTATGTGCTTTCATTACACTACCTTGGGGTGTGACTATATTGTATTGTACACTTGTGTTTAAATGGTGGTTTTCACCTCATATCTCACTGACAATGGGATTCTGGACCAGCTACACTACCCCGGTTAACAAATCTCAATAAATGCATAAATAAATAAAATAAAAAAATAATATAAAAAGGTTTTTCCATATAAAAGCTGAATGGTTTGTTTGGGTATTCGAACCATGCGCCGATTGCACACACAGTCACAACTCTAACTACTCAGCTAACTTGACTGTGAAGATTTCAGCTATACATTTCTATATAGCTTCTCGATATGTTTAAGCACTGCTGAGCAAAGCACCACGCCATACAAACCTGCTCAGCTATGCTTAAACTTTGAAGAAAAAGAAATAAAAAAAATAACCATTAATTAAAACTTAAACATTAGACTTCCAAGTTATTAAATAAGTGTCCAAGGACACTTTCTTTATTGTTTTATTGCTGTATGGCACTTTCACAATGCAATGGATGTGTTACGGATACTGTAACACACACCCTACATGTCATTACACTTCACATTCTTAAGTGTGTGAGGACCCTTTATTTGTTTTAGTTCTGTATGGCACTTTGAGAGTGCAGGGGGTGTGTTACGGATACTGTAACACACTCCCTACATGACATTACACTTCACATTTCTTAATTAGTGTCCAAGGACACTTTTTTATTTGTTTTAGTGCCATATGGCACTTTCACATTGCAGGGGGGTTGTTACGGATACTGTAACACACCCTTTACATGACATTACACTTCACATTCTTAATAAGTATCCAAGGACATTTTCTTTATTGTGAAAGTTCTATACTGCACTTTCAGAGTACAGGGGGCCTGTTACTGATTTGCGAGCACTGTAACACACCCCCTAGCACTCATTCAGACTCTGTGTACACGGCTTCCTGTCAGTAGTGCACCTTCATTAATATGAAAGGCACGCTGCTGAGAGGGAGATGCAGACACAGACACCATTCACTCTATGTAGGAATAACTCTATTCAAACACAGAGTTTATTAAATCCAGGGGATTGTCTTTTTGTCCATGGCTTTGCAATCAGTTGTTTGTCTGTGTCAAGATTTCATGAAGGTTATCTGTATCTTTAGGAGATTCAATGACAATTACTAGTTTGCAGTTGTCTACAAACATAGTAAACCACAGGCACATAGTAAGCCACAGGCACATGATGTTTGTTTTGACTTCAGAGAAGCAGATGCCAAAAAGGAGATGCCTCAGCACTGATCCCTGTGGGACTCCACTAGTGACAGACCTTGTTGTGGAGGTGGATTCCTTTATCTTAACACCTTTTGGCTATCAATGAGACAGCTGGCTATCCATTTGGTGACATATGCGTTTATGCCCAATTTTGTAAGTTTATCTACAATGCCCAAGTGAGGTATTGTGTTGAATCCCTTAGCCAGGTTGAGGTAGGCCCTATTCCATAGCTTTAGTGACTTACACAAAGAAGTTCACTGAGTTAGGTACACATGGCATGCCTTTGACAAAACTGAACTGGACAGGGTCCTGTGTCTGTAAGTTTCTTATGTCATTGTTTATCAGGCCTTGCATTTGAGAATAGTCATTCTTATGGGTCTGCAGCCCCCCGAGTCTATGGAAGTCCCACCACATAGGTGGATGACTATTGCAGTCCTCCATTCATATGAAGCATATTTGGAGGCTATGGTTAAATAGAGATTCTAGCAGGCCTGACAAGTCATGTCTGATGCTCTTCAGGAGGTATCCTGGGATAATATCAGGGCCTACAGAAGTACTGTTCTTGGCCTTAGACAACACAGTGAGGACCTGCTCCCTATTGATAGTTGAAGGAGAAATGGTAGTAGGTATTTACTGGGACGCGACTGGTGTTGATGGGAAGGGGGTTAGCACTGGAGCTAAATTTATCGGCTTGCAGCTTTACTATATCCTCTGGTCTTTAGTTTGGCACATTGCTAGGTCTTTCCTTTAAGGTTATGAACATAAATGAAGAAAGCCTTATGATTGTCTTTAAGCTTTGGAGGATATTTTTATCTCAAATTTGGCTTTGACGGACTGAACTAGTCCTCTGAGCTGTTTGATCAGATTGATGAGAGAGTTGTTCTTTGCTGAGACTGTGTGGAGGAAAAGCAATGCTTCCAAACTGAGATGCTGAAGAAGAAGTCTGAATATTCCAAGGAGTGCAAGGAATTCAAATCAGTCAAGAAAATAAATCCAAAGTGCTCACTAAAAGGTCTGATAGTAAGACAAAAGCTTACGTACTTTAGCTACATAATCAAAGACACGATTCACTGAAGATGGAACTGATACTAGCAAAGATGAAAGTTAAAAGAAGAAGGATGCAGCAGGTGCTAAGATGGGAAATAGTATGCAAGAATATCATGAAGCTGTGGTGGTCAGAGTAGGGCTGGAGTGCTGAAGTCCTTGAAGTTGTGAAAAGTTGTAAATGACTGAATGGCTAAAGAACAACATCAACAATCTTCTCCCTGCTAATCTTATTTACTGCTACATTTACTCCTTTAACTCCTTTCCCCTCCTCACAAACCCAGAGACCTATTACATACAGTTTTCATCACTCATTTCAGTCCACTTTACTTTAAGCATTAGTTCCCACCTTTATGTTTAGCTTCATTCCAGGGGGTTGATACCAGAGTTCTGTCAAACCATGCACTCCATGGAAACTATTTTCAACCCTCTTATCCCAGTATGTACAATTCTATACAAACAGATAATGTGGTCTGGCATTATATATGTAAATTAGCTCTCACATCTTATGGATTACGGCTTAGGTTCAAGGCATTGAGATAATTCTGATATCCAAACAGATCACAAGTCATTATATGGGTTAACAACTTTTTTATTTAGAAATACTGCTTTGTGCCTTCCTACAGATACCTTCTATTATTTCAAATATTCAAATATTTGTGAAAAATATCCATAGATCCTCATCCAGTGATGCACCACTCTTTCAGTTGTTCCAATTACATCTTTCAGACAACACACTCCAGATACCAAATAACTGCCACCCAATACTGCATAGATTGCTTCTTCTCCCACCTATTTGCATTTATTCAATCTTTTTATATCTGGACATCTAAGATCATTGCATATTTTGATCCCATAACAAACTATAATCAGACTGAGAAACATTTCGGCAAGTCAGTTTTAAGTTTAAGTTTTGGAATAAATGTGACATAATTCTGACTCTAAATGTAAGCATTTCAATAGTAACTTTTGCATCCTCAATTATAATAAACTAATGGAAACTTTACCTGCATGCCCATAGAAATGAACAGAAATCTGACATATTATTATAGATTCATATGATCATAGGTGTGTACCAGGCTAAGGACCACAAGGACGTTAGCCGTGCATTCCAAATCTCTGACAGGCTCTGATAACCTTGATAACTGTAGGTAGGGGCTAGCGAGATGAAACATTTACAAGTAGGGCCTGGTAGATGAACTATTTACAGGCTTCCTGCGTCCATTAGAGATACAGATGCCAAACCATGGATGAATTTCCTGTCCCCCATCTAATTATCCAAGTTACATTTGAATTGAGTTAGGGAGGAACTCTGCTTCACATGGATGGGGAGCCTGCTCCAGAGAAGGGATTATCTCTGGGATACATACCTGTCTCTCCAGCAGGTCTTATCTATACTACAGGCAAGGTTTAAGTCTTTAGAATGGATAATTCTGTTGTTTTGCAGATATGAAGGAGGTCCAATGGAGTGGGGTCTGACAAAGCCTTGTATGCTAAACATAGACCTCCTCTTAACAGTCTCTAGACCACAGAATACTTGGATAGGGCCTTAGGGCTGTCTGCACAGAACATGTTACATACACCCTGTATTCTTTTAGTGAGAAAACTGTGGGAACATTCTAATTGTTTTTTTTTTTGTGGATGTTCTAATTGTTGGATGTGTCTACTTAGGTACTTACCAAAGGGGGTATTGTGTATTGTACTCAATGAAAGGTCTGATGAATGCTGAATACAGTGCAATAATGACCTCCTTGGACCTAGATACCATACCTTTGTTAATAAGTTGCACAACATAGAATGATTTCCTCAGCACTTTAGACATGTGATGGCCAAAGGCTAAATTACTGTCCACAGCCCATAAGGCATAACAATGTACCCAGCACTCTAGTCATAGGTGACTCTATAGTCAGGCACACTGAAGTTCCCCTCAACAGGCTAAACAAAGAGAAAGTTACTGTCAGCTGCCTGTCAGGTGCCAGGATCCACCACATAATGCACGCACTCAGTTCACTTCACAAGAAGTACAAATATGACTCTGTCATTGTCCATGTTGGTGTGAATGACCTGAGATGTACCTCCCTGGACTACATGAAATGAGACATGGAGGAGCTCTCCGATCTTGTAGCCCAGGCAGGTATGACCCTAGCACTGAGTAGCATCCTGCCATCACCCAGAATGATACCACAGTACAAGGACAAAATGATTGACTTCAACAATTGGTTAATCTTCTGGTGTCATTCTAAGGGGATCCAGTATCTGTCTGCCTGGGATGACATGATCGACAGACCACGATGCTTTGCCAGAGATGGCCTGCACCTGTCACCATTGGGATTCCAGATACTGGCTAAGGCCCTCACCACCCCTATAGTGCCTTTTTTAGGCAAGGTTCAAATGACAAATTCACCACTGTAACAGGTACAAGAAAGCAAAATCTGAGGGTAATGCTACTCAATGCTAGAAGTCTAAACCTCAAAATGCATTCACTCGAGGCACTCCTTAAAATGGAGAACATCGACATCTGTGCAGTGACAGAGACCTGGTTCAAGGCTCCAGAGAGCACCCCTGCATTACCAGGCTATAATTCATACCACACCTTTCGGCCACCTAACCTGGGCCGAAACACTAAAGGTGGAGGCGTGCCCATATTCATTAAGGATATTCACACCTCCAGGCTAGTTGCTCAGCATAGTGCATCCAAGATTATCTAAGTGCAGCTAACTCTGGGCAAGACCACAATCCAAATTGTAGCTTGCTACAGATCCCCTACCATGCACCAGGATTCCCACTCCTCATTTCCTGATACACTGTAAAATATTAGGGAACAACCCATCAACCTAATAATGGGCAATTTCAACTACCATTAACTGCAAAAACTACTCATGTACCAACTCTTTTGATCAACATTTTCTGGAATTCATAAATTCCAATGCCTTGGATCAACTTATCCACACTCCCACCAGGGGCATCAATATCCTAGACCTGGTCATTACTAACATGGGTGACCGGTGTTCCACACCAGAGGTCAGTTCCTTGTTGATCAGATCCGACCACAAGCTAATCACCATAGACATCAGCATCCCACCCCCACCCTCCATTTGGGAAACCACTGTAAAAAAGTTCTCCAAAGCCAACTTCACGCTTTTTAAAACAGAAGTGGCAGACTTCATGACACTCATGCAGATGGACAGTAGAGGTACAAATGTTGAATCCTACACAAATGCACTTTATAAGCACTAACACAAGTGCATGGATTGTGCTATCCCTAACAGAACCAAGATGTTATCATCCAAAAAAAGGAAGCCAATCTGGTGGTCCCCTGCCATAACCAAACTCTACAACAGAAGAAAGACACTGTTGCAAAAAAGAGTAAAATCCCATGATTGGAGGAACTCCCTGGTCAGCCTCAGTAAGAAGCTGAGATCCCTCATAAAATCTTCCAAAGCTAGTTATGAAAACAAAATTGCCACTGATTCTAAAGACAACCACAAAGCATTCTATAGCTATGTCAAGAATCTCAATGGTAACACTCAGATCTGCTCTGAGTTACAGCACAATGGCACTAAATATACAGAACAAACTGATATTGCCAACATCCTGGCAGATAGGTTCAGAGCTAACTTTACCCCCCTCTCACCCCCTAAAGCCCCCATTTCTATACCGAAAGAATGTAAAGTTCCTGTAATCACGGCTTCACAGGTAAAAAACATACTCTCCAAAGCCAAGAACACAGCATCCACGGGACCTGACAACATCCCAGGCTGCATTCTACATGAACTACAGAACGAACTGGCACCCCACCTAAGTATCATGTTCAATCATAGCCCCACCTCATGCTTTGCACCCACTGAATGATGCACAGCAACAGTTATCCCACTCCACAAAGGAGGAGCCACCACGGACCCTGGGAACTACTGCTGTATTAGCCTGACGAGCCTGTTCCTGGTATCATCATGGAACTTATAAACAAAGACATTGGTAATCTCCAAACTCTGGAACCCACCCAAAAGGCAGATCATGTCTCCTAAACCTGATAGACTTCTTTGAAGCAGTCACCAAAGCCGTAGACAAGGGTAAGGTGGTTCACACAGCCTCTCTAGATCTCGCCACGGCTTTCAACACCATCCCCCACTCTGGAATTATAGATAAACTCACTAAACTAGGTATAAATCCCTATGTCACAAGATGGGTTGCCAACTGGCTCAGTGACAGAACCCACACTGTAAAAGTATCAGAGTCCAAATACGACTTCAGACCAGTGACAAGTGGAGTACCACAGGGTTAAGTCCTGGGTCCTCTCCTGTTTGGTATCTACTTCTCTGAAGTACAGGCTAACATACAAGGTCTTTGGCTAATGAAGTTTGCAAATGACTTCAAACTAGGAGCCATGATCGAAACTCCTAACGATGTGGACATCCTACAAAAGGGCCTCACTGAGACAGATGCCTGGTGTCAAAGCCACGGCTTCAAGCTCAATGCCAAAAAGTGCATTGTCATCCCCTTTGGTAAAAACTCTGTACCCATGAACTATCACATAGGCAGTAGTCTACTTAACACCGAAAGTATGATAAGAGACCTTGGGACACAGGTGGACAGTAGTCTCTCCTTTGATAATCACATCACCACAGTAGTCAGGAAATCCTTCTATGTGGCACACCTCATCACAAATGTTTCTTGTCCAGGTAAAAAGAGGTCATTATTCCTCTCTACTCATCACTCATTAGACCCATTATAGAGTACAATGCCCCTTTTGGTATGTACCTCACAAGACATCTAAAACAACTGGAAAGGCTGCAGAAATACCTCACAAAGAAGATTACCGGCCTCAAACAGATGCCCTATGCAGACCGTCTCAAAAAACTCCAGCTTTACTTCGTTGCATATTGCCTACTCAGAGGCGATCTCTGCCTAACATACAAAGCTATGTCAAACCCAGAGCTGTTGGACATGCTCCACATAAAGAAATCCCAATCCCTCCAAGCTACACACTCTAGGGACATAAACCTTGTCACCACAATAAACAGAACATGCTGGAGGGATAGATTCCCATCCCAGAGACTTCTCATACTCTGGAACAAACGACCTATCTATATCAAACAAAGCTCCTCATTAGCACTCTTCAAGAAAAATCTTGATGATTGGATGGGAAATAGGAAATTCACACCGGGGATCACTTCTGTGGCTCTGCTTGACAGGGGCACAGGAAAATAATTTTCTTGGGTGGCAAAAACCAGGGTACCTTTTTGGCTAGGCTTATATAGGCCCTAGGGCCAATAGCCTAGTACCTACCTATGAATCTATGAACCTATGTATGTCCCCAAGTCCCCGACTACTGGGTCAACTCTTAGGGGTGCGTTGTCAATATGATAATTACCACAGGCAGATGACTTCCTGGAGGATACTATTATCCATTTCTTGGCATTTAGTTTTAGTCCATGGCTATGATACCAGTTATTTGTCTGTGTCAGTCCTTTTACTGTGTCAGTGGGGGGATCTATGGCTGCTCCTAATTTGCAATCTTCTGTAAATTTAGTCAGCCAGAGGCCATTGACATTGACCTTGACTTCAAAGAAGTAAAGAAGTAAATGTCAAAAAGGAGCAGTCTTAGGATCAATCCCTGATGGCCTCTGCTTGTGACTGGCCTGTTTGCAGAGGTGGACTCCCCAATTCTAACTTTCTGGGTCCTGTCAGTGAGGCAGCTGGCTATTTATCAGGTGACATAAGGGCTTACACCTAACCTCTTGAGTTTATTGACAATGCCCGAGTGGGGGATTGTGTCAAATGCCTTTGCCAGGTCAAGGTAGGCAGTGTGAACCACTTTGTCCTCATCCATTGCTTTGATGATCTTCTCAAAGAAGTTCACCAAGTTGAGTAGGCATGACCTGTTCTTGATGAAACCATATTGGGTTGGGTTGATAGTCCGGAGGTTTTCTATGTCATTATTGATCATTTCCATTATAATTCTTTGCATAGCTTTGCATATGAGACTAGTGAGACTTATGGGTTTGTAGTTTCTAGGGTCTGTGATTGGCCCAATTTGTGCAGAGGGATGATTGTTATTGTTCTCCAATTTATGAGGCATGAAGCTTGTTTGAAGGCTACAGTTAAATAGCAATTCCAGGTGGCCTCATAGGTCATGTTTCATGCTATTTAGAAGGCATCCAGGGATATTGTCTGGGCCCATTGATGCAGTGTTCTTGGCCTTAGAGAGAGCATTAAGGACTTGTTCCTTAGTGATAACAGGGGGAGTTATACTTGATGGTATTTCCTGAAGGAAGGTTAAGAAGGAGAGAGGGGTAAAGTTGGAGCTGAATTTGTCAGCCAGTAGGTTTGCTATATCTTCTGGCTCAGTATAGGTAGCTCCACTGAATATGAGCTCTGCACACAGTTGTGTATTGCCTTTGAGGTTGTGGATATAGCTAAAGAATGCTTTGTGGTTTTCCTTGGCCTGAGAGGCCAAATTTACCTCAAAATTGACTTTGGTAGACTTTATTTGTCCTCTGAATTGTTTGTTTAGTTTCATGAGAGTGCTTTTATCCTGGAGGGTGCTACACCTTCTAATTTTTGCCATGATTTTCTTCCTTCTGTTGTGCAGCCTATTGATGTGATTCTACCAGAGTGGCTTGTTTTTTGAATTAGTTCTGTACTTCTTCATGGTGTGTACAGCTGCCGCTATGCAGCTGTTAATATGCTTGTATAGGGTTTCTGTGAAGAGTTCTGCATAGGCAACAGTGTTCTCAGGGTTTATGGAGGTTTGACAATTTCCCAGGTTATCATTTAATAGTAGGAAGTTAGCCTTAGTGTAGTTCTTGAATATTCTGGGATTAGCTGGGATTCCAGGTTTTACTTTTGCTTCAAAGGAGAAGATTTTGTGGTTTCACCTTACCAGAGAAGACATTACACTAGGGGGTATGCAGCACTCTCCCATATTAGTGAGGATCAGATCCAGTATGTTTGCACCCCTTGACAGTGTGTTGACAATCTAGTCCAGGGAGTTGGTCTTTATAAAATCCAGAAGTCTCTGTGCCTGTACATTTGGTGTTGTATACAACTCCCAGTTAATAGTGGGGTAATTAAAGTAATTAAAGTCACCCATGAATATGGTATTGGGTTGGATGGTATTTCCAATAAATTTAAATACATGTTATGGGTTTCTTTGTTCGTAGAGGGGGGCCTATAGCTTACAAGGAAGTGGTATGTGATTTTGCCTATGGTGATCTGAACTTGGAGAAGCTCAAGTGCATCGTCCTGCTTGACCAGCCTTGAGGTGTATTTATTTTTGTTATAAATCAAAACACCTCCACCTTTAGTCCCTGTCTGTGTAGCAGCTGATCTAAATGTGTTGAAGACATTATATCCTTGTACTGCCTGTGTGCTCTCTGTCTCTTTAAACCATGTCTCAGTGACTGCATAGCCATCATCATTCTGTAGGCTGAGAAAAGCTTGTAGGAGTGAAGTTATTTGTTTAGACTCTTAGCATTGAGCAGTAATACCTTTAGATTTTCTTGGTTTTTATTTGCTATGTCAGAAGTACTTTCAGTTTGGCATTTCCTTAAAAATGCAGGATGGGGGAGGACAATATTTTAGCTAATATTCAAAAGTTTAGAGGGGAGAGGTGCAAACCATCCTTGGCATAGCAGTGTGGTCTGTTGACCTTCTCCTACCATGATGACAAATATTGTACCCCCTTAGAATGACACCAGAAACTAAACCGATTATTTAAGTCAGTCATCCTCGGTTCATATTGTGGCATCATCTTTGGAGAAGGTAAAATAAGTGCTCAATGCTAGGTTTATACTGGCTTGAGTCACATATTCCGAGAGCTCCATGAGGTCTCTCTTCAAATAGTCTAGAGAAGTACATCTCAGATCATTTACACTCACATGTGATCCAATGACCTGAGTGTGTGTAGAATGTGGTGGATCCTAGCCCCATATAAGCAACTGACCCTGACCTTCTCCTTACTCAGCCTGGTGGGATGGACATCAGTGTGTCTCACAATGACTAGAATGTTGGACTGTGTGTTGGCTTGCCTTATAGGCTTAGAAGTAGAGGGTCCATGAGATGTGGCTATATGTGTTGATGTAGGTGTTGTTTTGAAAGAGTGCATTCAGAGCTGCTGAGGGTATTTGTTATTTGTACTTCATCTAGGAGGTCTTTGTGGTTTAGGAAGGTTACAGTTAAGTGCTTTGGCATAGATGGGTCTATATGTCTGCTTCTTACTGAATGTGATGGGTGCAGTGTGTGTACTACTGACAACCTGATTGATATTAGGCATGCTTTTATGTCAGAGCTTTGCCTCCAAAGACATTGTGTAAATGCATCTGTCACATATCATTTCAGTTTGCTTGAGAATTAACTGGTTCTCAGTAAACATGGGTTAACTTCTGGATTGCCTCAGGATGCCCATATCTACCAAGCTGGTAACATAGAGAGTGAGAAAGTTCATATCTATGGTGTAGTCCTTTATAATTGATTAGACAGTTACAGTGAGAATATAAAGTAATAGGTTAATAGGTTCATAGGTGTATACTAGATTAATGGGCCTGGGGCCTTTACAAACCTAGCCCATAGAAGTGCCCTGGCATTGTGCTGCCCGTCGTTAGTTCCCAGTCCCTCTATCAAGTAGAGCCGCTGGAGTGATCCCCGGGGTGAACTTTCTATTTACCATGCACTCATCAAGTTTTCTCTTGAAGAGGGCTAGTGAGGTGCTCTGCTTGACATGTATGAAAAGACTATTCAAGAGCATGGGCAGTCTCTGGGTTATGAACCTGTCCCTCCAGCATGTTCTGCTTACTGTGGTAATGAGGTAGAGGTCTCTGGAGCGTGTGGTGTGGATGGATTGGGATTTCTTTAGATGTAGCATTTCTAACAGAGCTGGGTCAGTCATGGCTTTGTAAGTCAAGCAGAGATCACCTCTTAGTAGACGATATGAGACAGAGAATAGCTGGAGTTTTTTGAGTCTGTCCATGTAGGACATGTGATTAAGGCTTAGGATCCTCTTCATGAGGTACTTTTCTAGCCTCTCCAGTTGTTGCAGGTGTCTAGTGAGGTATATGCCAAATGGGGCATTATACTCTATGACTGGTCTAATGAGAGAAGAGTAGAGAGAAATGATGATCTCTTTCTTCCTGGATGCAAAACCCTTGGTAATGAGATGTGCCACGTAGAAGGCCATTCTGACCACAGTGGTAATGTGGCGGTCAAAGGAGAGGTTGCTGTCAACCTGTGTCCCCAGATTTCTAATAAAGCCTTCAGTGTTCAGTGGGCTCCCATCGATGTGGTAATTAGTGGGAACTGAGTTTTTCTCAAAGGGATTATGACACATTTTTTGGCATTAAGCTTAAGGCCATGGTTTCAACACTAGTCATTGGTCTCAGTAAGGCCTTTCTGTAAGATGTCTGCATCACTTGGGGAGTTAATAATGGCTCCCAGCTTGCAGCCGTCTGTGAAACTGGTCAGCCAGAGTCCCTCCATGTTGGCCTGGACTTCTGAGAATTAGATGCCAAACAGGAGAGGACCCAGGACCAATCCTTATGGGACTCCACTCATGACTGGTCGGCAGTCTGACTTGGAGTCCGCTACTTTCACACTGTGTGTTCTATCTGTAAGCCAGTTTGTAGCCCACCTAATGATATAGCGGTTGATGCCTAGTTAGGTGAGTTTATCAATAATTCCTGAGTGAGGAATGGTATCAAAGGCCTTGGCCAGATTAAGGTAGGCTGTATGAACTGCCTTACCTTCATCTACCACTCTGGTGACTGACTCAAAGAAGTCAACCAGGTTGAGAAGGCATGATCTACCTTTCACAAAACCAAATTGCGTGGGCTCTAGAGTTTGGAAAGTCCCTATATCCTTGTTAATTAGGTCCATGATGATGTGCTCCATAGCCTTACATATCACTCATCAGACTAATGGGGAGATAATTTCCAGGGTCTGTAGTCGCTCCCCCTTTATGGAGAAGGATGACTGCAGCAGTGCACCATTCAGTAGGGACAAAGCCAGAGATGAGGCAGTGAGTGAACAGAGCACACATATGTGGTGCCAGTTCACTTTGTAATTCATGTAGAATACAGCCAGGGATATTCTGGGTCCCATGGAAGCTGTATTATTGGCCTTAGACAATGCAGCTTTAACCTGTGCTGTAGTAATGTAGGGTGCCTGGCAATATTCTTGTATTGAGATTGGTCCTTTATGGGGGGGTAAAGTTGGCACTGAATCTGTCGGCCAGTATGTTGGCAATATCTGTTTGCTCAGTATAGAAGGTACCATTGTGCAATAACTCAGCAAATCTGGCTATTGCCATGGAGATTCTTGATATAACTAAAGAAGGCTTTTTGGTTGTTTTTAGTGTCTGCCACAATTCTGCCTTCATAGCTGGATTTGGAGGTTTTGATGAGGGATCTAAACTTTTTGTTGAGGCTAATAAGGGAATTTTTCCCATCTTGGGACTTCACCTTTTTCTGCAACAGTTTCTTCCTTCTGTTGTAGAGTTTATTAATGGCAGGGACCACCAGACTGGCTTCCTTTTTTTGGAGGAGAGTGTCTTGCTTCTGTTGGGTATGGCTAGTTCCATGCATTTATGCACGTGTTCGTACAGTGCATTGGTGTATGATTTGGCAGTCATGCATCTATTTTCCATTGGCATGGGTGCTGTGAAGTTAGCAACCTCTGTTTTTA
The DNA here is from genome assembly GCF_019279795.1 of Protopterus annectens. NCBI lineage: Eukaryota > Metazoa > Chordata > Ceratodontiformes > Protopteridae > Protopterus > Protopterus annectens. Next base: position 410,052,420 of record NC_056726.1, on the reverse strand, counting down.
GGAGTCCAAATTCAGCCTTGGAGAAGTTTTTCATGGTGGATACCTTTGCTGGGGGTGTGGGTGAGATGTGCATTTCCATGATGATTAGTTTGTGGTCGGATCTAACCAGGGAGGAATTGACTATTGGTGTAGAGCAACAGCTGCCCATGTTAGTAATAACCAGGTCAAGGATGTTGCTTCCTCTAGTAGGGGTAAGAATGAGCTGGTCTAAGCCATTGTAACTGATGAATTTCAGGAAGCGCTGGGCCAGTGCATTGGTGCTTGAGTAGTTTTCCCAGTTGATGGAGGGGTAGTTGAAGTCCCCTAGTATGAGAGTGTTGGGTTGGACCTTGATAGATTTCAGAGTGCTTAGGAACATGGAGTGAGAGTCTAGGGAAATGGTTGAGGGCCTATAACAGGCTATGACCTGGATCGCAGTCTTACTCAATGTCAGTTGTACCTGAAGTATCTCAGATGCATTATGCTGGGCTACTAGTCTGGAGGTGTGCATATCCTTTATGAATATGGAGACACCACTGCCTTTGAGCTTCAATCCATGTTTCGGGGCCAAAAGGTGTGGAATGAGTTATAGCCTGCTAGCACAGCGGTGCTTTCTGCCGCTTTAAACCAGGTCTCCATTACAGCACAAATGTCCATGTTCTCCATTTTGAGGAGTGCTTCGAGTGAGTGCATCTTGAGATTTAGACTTCTAGCATTGAGTAGCATGACCCTCAGATTGCATTAATTTAAAGCTGTTACAGTGGTAATTTGGTCTTTGGAACACTGCCTAAAAAGGCACTATAAGGGTGGCAAGAGCCTTAGCCAGTACCTAGAAACCCAGGGGTGACAGATGCAGGCCATCTCTGGCAAAGCATCGAGGTTTGTCCAGCCATGTCATCCCAAGCAGACAGATACCATATTCCCTCAGAATGACACCAGAAACTTAACCAATTGTTGAAGTGAATCATTTTTTGTTTGTACTGCAGTATCATTCTGGGTGATGGCAGGATACTGCTCAGGGCTGGTATCATACCTGCCTGGGCCACATAATCTGAGAGCTCTACCTTGTCTCTTTTCATGTAGTCCAGGGAGGTGCATCTCAAGTCATTCACACCCACATGGACAATGACAGAGTCATACTTGCACTTGTTGTGCAGTGACCTGATTGCATGTGTTATGTGTCGGATTCTGGCACCTGATAGACAGCTGACTGTTACCTTCTCCTTATTCAACCTAGTGAGTGGGACATCTATGTGCCTCACTATTGAGTCACCTATGATTAGTGTACTGGGCAATGTGTTTAGCCTTAGGGGCTTAGGTTGAGGGGCACACTGTGGAGGTGAGCTATGTATCCTGTGGCTTGTGCTGTGTTGTGGTGGTCAAGTGCATTTCTGTCTTGGAGGTCTCTGCTGTTTGGGTAAATTTCTATTGAATGGGTCTGTGAAAGTGGGTTTGTGGTCTGTGTTTTTATGTGAGAGCTGTGATAGTGGGTGTTCTGGAGGGCTATATGTTCCATGTGGTGTGGTGCAAGTGTGGACCTTCTCTTCTTGACCAGCTAGTCTGATCTTGGCTGGAGAGTGCATAACTTCCAATTTGGTGATATAAGTGCATCTCTCATAAGACTGATTGTTGGGGTCTAAGAAGAGAGGGTTGTCTGTGTACATGAGGCAGTTGCTACACTGCCTCAGAATGCCCAAGTGCACCAGGTTAATAGGAGAAAGCACAGGGAACTGCCCTTTAATTATGCCAGGAGGGGTGGTCATAACTATTAAGTACTGGAGCTATTTCCATGAAGAATGACTAGTGCTGATAGCTCTTAGATGTGCTATAATAACTGCTACAAAAACCTGTTGAAGTGCAAAGCGATTAGGCTATTTGAAGTGCAGGAGAGAAAGAAATAGCAAGATCTAAGGGAAAAACTGAAGAGCAGATATTCTGGCACCAGTAATAGTTTACCGCAGCTCAGCGCCGCTGAGCAGAGCTTAAACAAGTACAAACCCATGCAAATGCAGGCTTTTAAACCAGAAAGTTGAAAGGGATGGAAAAACTGCCTAAATGTTCAATAGACTACAATTTCTGGGCCAGAAACCACTCCTCTTGTGGTAGATAGGCTACCTAGTGCTTAGCACTTCCACTGATAAGCTAGAAGGCTTCCCTCCAACACAGAAAGGCTTGGGAGGCTCAGAAGCTTACAAATAGTCCTGAATACAGGAAATCTGTATCTGGACTAGACTAGTTACAGGAAAGGTGGGGAAACAAGCTTATAACTTTTCTTTTTACAGAAAAGCAGCTAAAATAGCAGTAAAACAATTCAAATGCAGTGCAAGTTAGCACACTTGAGTGTGTAGCAATATTAAAGCAAATACAGTTTAAATAAATGCAATTAAATTAAAATAATGACTAAAAGCATATGCAGAAAGAAGTAAATTAGGAAAAAATCAACATTAAGGCACTTAGAGTATCAGAAAACAATACCAGAAAATATATAAATAATTCAGTCAAGCAAAAATTAAGACAGTGCAGAACTCTGAACAGTTAAAAAGTGCCAAAAATATACTTATCAGCTCTATATTTCCAGATTGTTTGAGAAGCACACTCAAAACACAAGGGGATTCTAGCAATGATAGATTCTAGCAAAGTGTTTTTTATATATATAAAGTGGAAAGGGAGAAAGGAGGAACAGAATATAATTCAAGGTTAAGAAACTAAGTGGGTTGGCCTTCTCAAATGTTCTCTCTGTATTAGGTAGAATGCACTAATGACACTAGATTGGGAGGAGTGTCCCAGATCAAATTTACAGTAGGTGCAGGCAACTGCAAAGCCACCAAGTATACTACAGCTACTCACAAACAGAAAATACAACTCTCAGTACGAAAAAGCAGTTTACAGTTAAGTAATTCAGTAAAAATGCAATTACAGTGATGAAACACTGTCTAGCAATGAAAAATACAGTTAAAACAGTATAAAACAGTACACAAATGCAGTGAAACAGTAAAAAAAGCTTTATAACAGTGCAAAATTTAATAGATTAGCTGTATAGCACAATTATAAGTGTTAAGATGTGCAATTCAATGAAATAAATGTAAGAAATAACTTATTCTGCTCTTGGAGACTTAAGGAATTTCTGCTTTGTCCCAGTGATGAATCACCACTCCACGGCCTGGTAAAAACAAGCACAGTCCCCTGCAGAAACAGGGTTTAAATACCAGAAGAGATGGAAGAATCTAAAAGCTCGAATTACTACCCAGTCCTGCTAGCCCCTGCTCTTTCAACCAATCACTTGTGCTAGAGAAGGTCAGGCAACCCTGTTACTCCCACTAACAGAGAAGACAAGACACTATCAGCAGAAGATGTCTGCCAGAAACACAGGAAACTCAACAAATAAAACTATCAGGCCTGGATAACACCAGGCCACTATCCAGACTATGCTACCTGACTAGAACACAGAAACCTCACAAAAAATGCACAGAAAAGCACAGATAGACCACTCACAAACAGAAATACAACACTCAGTATGAAAAAGCAGTTTACAGTTAAGTAATTCAGTAAAAAATAAATTACAGTAATGAAACACTATCTAGCAATGGCAACTACAGTTAAAACAGTATAAAACAGTGCACAAATGCAGTGAAACAGTAAAAAAAAGCTTTATAACAGTGCTAAATGTATTAGATTAGTTGTACAGCATAATTATAAGTGTTAAGAAGTGCATTTCAATGAAATAAATGTAAGAAATAACTTATTCTGCTCTTGGAGTCTTAGGGAATTTCTGCTTTGTTCCAGTGACGAATCACCACTCCACAGGAGTATCTAGTTTACAACACTGGGGGCAATGTTTGTCACTGCAAACTAGTTGCCATGTGTGCAACTATGTATTGGTGAAATTTCAAGGGTGCTTTTATATGAAAAATGTCACCTCAAGGTGTTTGTGTATATACAGGGCTCTGCCAAACACTTGTGGGGAAACTAATAAATACACACTGATGGGGTAGACTGGGCCAAGAGTTAGACTCTGGCACCACCAGAACCACCAGCCTATTTTTACTAACTAGTGTTGGATACTGAATTTTTTAAGAAAAACAGGAAAAATGGATTAAAGTGAAACAAACTGAGAAATGTATTATACAGAAATTACCTGATTGACCCAGTCAGGAAAAAGAAAATGAGAACTTACCTTAAAGTTTAAACACTAATCTCCAATTGGATCACTGATTTTCTCTCTGTTTGCTCATCGTTCGTTTCTCATCACTCCACTCTCTCTCTCCCTCACAACTAAAGTGCAGGAAAAGAACATGAGAGTAACAGAACTAATCAATAAGCATGTCATGTACTCAGATTACATGACAGACTGCTGACTTCACAGTTCCATCAGCTTCCTATTTCTTCTGGTTAAAACCGCAATAACTTCTGGGCATCTTCAGTAATGCCTGTGGTCTTCCCAATCTGGAATGTTTGTAAAACAGTCCAGAGACAAAAAGGACAGGGTTTTTTTTCTTCTTTTTTTTAAGCAGAACACAAGCACACATGCGTGCTGCTTTGTGTTCTGAGTAGAGAGTCACATTCAACTTTACACACTAGCTTGCAGTTTGAACTGTTACTAGTGTGTAAATTTTGATAATTAAATTTTCTCTTTTTTCTTTTTTTTTTTTTGGAGAAAGTTGGGGGTCTGCAGACCAGCAGTCCAATACTGCTAGCACTAGCTGATAAGTAATAATATTTATGATGCCTTTGGACAATGTACAATGATAGTTGTGATTTTGTGGATACTGATTTAAATAAAAAAAGTTTTATGCATACAATTTCAAAGAGCACCAGCCAACAGCCAATTTTGGCACTAGCCCTTCTGGCATTTGCCAGAACTGCCAGATTCCCAGTCCACCCCTGGACCCTGATAATTTATTGATGAAGTATTTAGGAAGATATTCTAAAGTTAGGTTAGACAGTAGCAAATCAAGCAGAATTTACTGAAAAGAAATAATTAGCTTTGTCAAAAATGATGAAAAGAGGGGATTCCCCTGAATGGCTACTACTAGTGCTAGTCTCTCCGCAGTTTCACTTTGTTGAAATATAGTTCTCTTTTGCTTCTTGTTTCACGATAAGCAAAACAATAGCACCACTCTCAAGACAAGAAGCAAGCTACAGGCTCATTGGTGATCAATAATCTTGTCACAGAAGATACACAGGTCTGCAGTTTTTTGCAGCATTGTCCTGGTAGATGCTTTGAATAGCAACCATACCAATCAGGAATGTCCAACACAGACACTCATTGCCCTGTCAGAAACAGACAGGAATCAATGTACTCTGCTCCTTCTCTCACCAGAAGCAAAATATAAGCATAAGTTCTAAGCTGACACCTATAAAGCAGTTATTAGGCTTTCTGGCGATCAGCAGTCTCCATTAACAATGTCCCTATGCTTCTTCTCTCACCAAAAACAAAACAGAAGCACTAATCCCAGGATGACTACTGACAGGCAGAATGTGGGATCTTCAATAATTTGTGGTTTTGGACTAGATATTTCCAATTTTAAAGGCAATGGAAAAATGGGCTAATATCCTTAGAGTTGCAGTTTGATATGAAAGAGGGTGTAACTTAACCTTTAGCTATTTAAGTGGAGAACCATTAATTTTAAAAGATCAAGATAGATTAGAAGAAGGTGGGCACTTTGTATTCTGGCTCCATGGAATACAATAGGACGACCAATAAATTGAAATAGATGAAGGGGAGTGATTTCATAAAATGATAATTTGCTGTTTACTCATAGCAATTAGTGAAAGAAGGGAGGGAAGGAAATATGTGGACAAATTAACATCAGGGCCAGTCAGCTAGAAAGACAATTGAGTTTAAAAACACAACAGCACCAACATGGGAGGGTAGGGAACATTTCATTTTGTGTGACTCACACGAGATATAGTTGTGGTCTCATTTCTAGTTTAAATATGCAAATAAAAGCAGAATACAACTAAACACAGTGTTAAGAAAATAAACCACAATATACAAAATAGAAAAAAGTAATGAAGCAATACAAAATACAAGAAAGCAAAAACAAACTAACCTTTCCTCACTATTCCAGAGTTTGAGTGAGCTTTTCCAATAAAGCCTTGAAATGTTTTACTTTACCCCTTAAATAGAAGGTTTAGTTCCTAGCTTCACCCTCTACTCACGGGTAGTTAACCCTAATTGACCTGTTCTAATTTCTGTGTGACTCATAACAGACACATCTGTGCCTTCTTTCCTAGTTTAAATATGCAATTAAAAGCAGAATACAAGTAAAACACAATGGAAAGAAAATAAGCCACAATATACAAAACTGAATAAGGCAATGAAGCAATACAAAATAAAGACACCAAAAACAAACTAGCCTTTCCCCTCACAGCAATTTATGACAAGTCTGACTGAGCTTTTTTAGTAAAGTTATTTGACATTGCAGCTTCCACAGCCACATATCTGCTTCTGATATTTGACTTCAGCTGTTGGATATGCTCCACTTAAATAAATCCCAATCCCTCTGAGCTACACACTCTAGGGACCTAAACCTTGTCACCACAATAAACAGAACATGCTGGAGGGATAGATTCCTGTCCCAGAGACTTCCCATACTCTGGAACAAACTACCTATCTATATCAAACAAAGCTCCTCATTAGCACTCTTCAAGAAAAATCTTGATGGGGTGGAGCCTGAATGTCTAACTGAAAGCAGCAGTATTTTACAGCTCCATATAACTAGTTAAATAAGACAGGAAAAATATTCTTTTTTTTTCTTCAAAGTATAAAATCTTATAGATAAAAGACTAATTTACATAATTAGAAACTTTGGTGAAGTTTTACAAATAATTTCCTGTCAAAAAGCTTGGAGATGTATTCACTTGTTAAAATGAGCAAATCAAGGAATTCTCACCAGGATGCTGCCTTAAAGAAGGAACTACAACATATGACGTCTACCCTGCAAGAGTTATCTTTGAAGATGGATGATTTTAAATAAAACCTAGAAAATCTTAAAACAAGCAGTCAAAAGCAGGCTGACACCCTCAAGGAAATGCTACAACAAAACCAGATAAGGATAATAGGAATAGAGGCTTCTCTAAATGACATAGAATGCAGACTTAAGGAAGAGGAAGCACAGAAAGAACTGCTTCTAAACAAAACACTTGGTTGGTTAATAAAGTAGATGACTTGGAAAATAGGGAGAGGAGAAATAACATCAGGATTTTCGGATTACCTAAAAACACAGAAGGTGATGATATTATTTCCCTTTATCAAGCTGGATCCCTGCCTTTTTAAATTTAAAGGAAGGACTTTCCTTTGGCATTGAAAGGGCACACAGAGCTCTTGGAAAACCTGCCACTAACTCAAACTCTCCTCCTAGGTCAATAATTATCAAATTTCTTTCATACCTGGACAAGGAACTGATTTTAAGATCTGCTTGGAGGAAGGCACCTCTAAAATATAAACAGAGCCTGATAAGATTTGATAACGACTATTCATCTAGAATAATGGAACAAAGGAAAAAAGTGTCGCCAATGATAAAGTTTCTGAAACAAAATAACATCAAGGCACAACTTGCATATCCAGCTAAGATAAGAATACTGTATGCCAACGAGATGAGGACTTTTATTGACTTAGAGGAAGCCTCTTCATTCATTAAAACTAATAATGTGATTACTTTACCAGAAGATATGTTTTGGATGTCACCTCTCAAGAGAACAAAAGAAACAAATGTCTGGAAAGACGTCAAAAAGAAGAAGCAAAAGACTGTTACAGCCAAATCTCTCAAAGCATCTACTATGATATGAATTGTTTTAACATTACTTTAAAGGACCAATTCTACTGCTTGGAATTAAAAAACAAAGGTAACTAACTACTGGAATCTTTATCTATATTTTTTGAAAATAGATGACACATGAGAGTTTTCACATTACCTCAGGTATGTAAAACAGGGTACTTTTCTTTCACAGAAGGTGGGTTATATAGCACATAAAATATTTATACTGTAAATCAACATACATAGTATGTGTGTATTTCCTCTTAATTTTCTCTTTTCTTTCTCTCTTCTCCCTCTTTTCTCATTATTTATTTTAACTGCATCTTGTCTCCCTTTCTAAATTCTCTCCTATTTATTATACTAATATAGTCTGTATATATTTAATAACTCACTATCTATACATAGATAAATAATAGTCTAAAATAATCTAGTTTTAAGGTAGACTAATTGAAATAGTGAACTTAATTAATTGTTATTACAATATTTATTAGATTAATAATAGTCTCTGTTATGCTTATTGGGATTGGGGACATGTTCGTGATTAACTCTGAAATGTTCCATTCATGTACATATGTCTTTTGAATTATTTCCTTTTAGTATTAACAAATATATATATAAAAAAAAGAGGGAAAAATGTACTGTTGGTTAAGAGAAAAGGAAGTTATGTCTTACCATAACGTTCCATCTGTATATAGATCTTTGTTCATTCATTACCATTAGGACCTCAGTTCCATCCTCAGAACTGATACGGCCATTTGCAAGCTCATGCCAGCCAAAAACTCTCAGCTAAGACCTACCCATAATGCCCCTCTCCTAGTTACTTCAGATCGAGTTTACCCATCCTTAGATAATAGATGTAGTAATAGAAAAAAAAATAGTAGGAGGCTCTGTCTGAGCAAATACCCTAACCAGGAGTTCCGAAAGTCCACCAGGAGTCCAGGCAGGGGGAAGGAGGGCAAGAAGTAATGAATGAACAAAGATCTATAACACAGATGGAACTTTATGGTAAGACATAATTTCTTTATCTGATGTTGTAAATCTTTGATTATTCATTACCATTAGGACCGAGTCCCCAGCTACTTGAATCTTGGGTGGCCCTAAGGAAGGATATTGCTGAGCACCATAGAACTAAAAGATGCTTGTCCTCTGGAGGCCAAATCCAAATTGTAATGAGATATAAAGGTATGAGGTCTTGCCTAAGTGGCAGCTGTGCAGATATCATTTATAGAGGCTCTGGAATGAAACGCTATAGAAGTAGCCATAAATCTGGTAGAATGAGCCTTTATTCTGGAAGGTAAGGGTAGCTTATTCTGTTGGTAGATAAAGGTAATGATGTTTCTAAGCCAGGAGGATAAAGTCACTTTGGAAACAGGTTTACCCAATCTGGGTCCTGCAAAGGCCACAAACAATTGATCTGTTTTCCTGAAAGATTTAATCCTGTCCAAATAACAACAAAGCTGCCAATGCACATCAAAGGTGTGCAAAAGGTACTCCCCTCTGTTAGAATGCTGAGGGAAGAAAACTGGCAGGTCAATAGATTGGTTAATGGAAAAGCCAGAAATTACCTTGGGCAAGAAAGAAGGGTCAGTACAAAGTGGCACCCAATCCGTGTGGAAGATCAAGTAAGAACTCTTGACACTCAAAGCGTGCAGCTCAGATACTCTTCCCACTGAGGTAAGTGCTACTAGAAGTAAGGTTTTCCATGACAAAAATTGCAAATCACATGAATAAAAATGACTGAAAGGAGAACCTTTGAGAGACTGAAGTACCAAAGTGAAGTCCCAGGGTTCTAAGGGAGGCTTGACCAGAGGTTTTACATGTAATACTCCTTTCAAAAAGGTCTTGTGTAGGCGGTGTGACATAATTGAAGAATTATCAAGATCATTATGAAAACTGGCGATAGCTGCTAACTATACAGTGATCATCGAAGCTGAGGCTCCTGCATGCAAAACAGTAGTCAGGTATTGTAGGATCTTTTGAATAGACATAGAGAAAAGGTCTAAGTTCTGATATTTGGCCCAAACAGAGAACCTAGTACATTTACTAGAATAAACTTTCCTAGTGGAAGGTTTGTGTGAAGCCAGAAGAATTTCATGAACAGGAGATGGGATGTCAGGCAGCCTGGCAATCATTGGAAGTGAAGGAACCAAACTGTGAGCTTGAGACTGTGCAGGTTTGGATGAATCAGTCCCTGAGGATGAGATAACAGGTCTTGGGAATGATCCTGGATCCACGGACTGTGAATCAGATGAGGCCATAGGGAAGACCCAGCCCAATCGTGCATTAGAGCATCCCTCGGTGGTTCCCCCTGAGGTCAAAATAGCTTCTGCATTTGTAGTTTAGGGGAGGAAGCAAACAGGTCACAGCAAGGCTTGCCCCAGCATTGGAAAATCTGATCCACTGTTACAGGGTTGAGGGACCACTCGTGAGGCATCAGGATGTTCCTGTTCAGATTTTCCGCAATATGGTTGGAACTCCCGGGAATGTGTGTTGCTATAAGGAAGTGATTGGAAGCTATCGCCCAGTGCCAAATTCTCATGACTTCCCGACACTGGGGGTAAGACCTGGTTCTGTCTTGCTTGTTGATATACCAGATGACTGACATGTTGTCTGACTGAATTGCAATGGTCCCAGAGGGTAGGGATGCATGGAATGCTTGCAATGCTAGGAGAACTTCCCTCAGTTCCAGAACATTTATGTGCAAATTGTCCTCCATGGGGGACCAGGTGCCTTGGACAGTCTTTCCCTGGAAATGCCCCCCCACCCTAACAGGGAAGCATCTGTGGTCACCGTGGCCATGGGTTGGGGAAGACAGAATGGTTGACACCAAAGATTAGTTTGTGGGTTCATCCACCATAACACTTCTTCCTTGCAACGGTTTGAAAGATGTAACGTGGTCAAGTGGGTAAATTAGCAATGACCATTGTGCAGAAAGATGCCACTGTAGGATTCTCATGTGCAGTCTCACCAGTGGCACCAATGTAATGGCAGCTGCCATGGAGCCTAAGAGTTGCAGTACAAGATGTGCTGGTACATAAGTCTGAGGAAGAAGGTCTTGGATTTGGTGTGTTATCTTCAAAAATCTGTGAGGGGGGGGAAAGAAGCTTGACAGGATATTATGTCGAAGACCGCTCCAATGATTTCCAGTGTCCTCACTGGAGACATTGAGATCTGTCCTTGTTGATTTGTAATCCTCAAGCGGACAGCGAGACCTTGAGTATAAGAAGATTCCTGGTCGGAGTGGTAAGGAGCCAATCATCTAGACAGGGAAACACCTGAAATCCTTGTAGTTGAAGATGAGCTGCCACAACTGCCATACGTATGTTGAACACTCAAGGGACTGTCAAGAGACAGAATGGCAGTGCCCCAAACTGATAGTGATTGGCTCCCAGCCGGGAGCAGAGAAATCTCTGGGAGCAGTGATCCATCTTTATGTGTTAGTACGCATCCTGGAGGTCTATAGAGCACATCCAGTTATCCCTCCCTAGGAAGGAAAAAATGGACTGTATCATGACCATTTGGAAATTTTGAAGTTTGATAAATTTGTTCAATAGGCTGAGATCCAGGATTGGTCTCCAGTCCCCTGTCTTTTTTGGCACTAAAAAGAACCTTGAGTAAAACCTGGATCCTGCCTGGCCTAGTGGTACTGGTTGAATGACTCTTTTCCTTAGCAGCTTTTCTATTTCCAAGGCTGCTAATTCCCTCTGATTGGGTGGTACATCGGGGATGGAAGTTAAATCGAATGGTATTTGGTAGTCTCTGGATATTATTCTCTGTACCCAAACATCGGTAGTAATAAGATGCCAGGCTGGTAGATGCAGAGAAAAACGACCCCTGACTGCTTCCAGAGGAAAGCAATCGGGCCGCTGCTCAGGAGCACTGGTAGGATCTGCCAGAGAAAGAATCTCTAGTGCCCTGGTTACACAGACCCCCTCTACCCTGAAAGGGATGTCTTCCATATGAGTTGCCCCCTCTGCCCCGGGGGGGATTGTTCACCATGAGTGTCACGAAAAGGTCCTTGGGATTTCTTGAACCAGATTTTTCCTCCCTTCTAGTTTCTGCAGTAGTACCTCTGGGGGTTGGTAAGGCGTATGCCCACAGCAGACAAGGTCTTTCCATCTTTATCACTATGTGTAACTGTGTCTCGTACTTTGGGTCCAAAAGGTGCAGATTCATTGACAGGTGCACTGACAAAGGAAGATTTAAAGGGGTCTGCAAAGTCACACAACTGCATCCAAGCATTACATCTCATGACAACGCCTGATGCAGCAGCTTGAGCTGCCCTCCCGGTGGAGTGAGATATCAAACGCATCGAGGAGTTCGAGATGGATTCAAGGGTAACTAGCTGCAATGCAACAGTATCACGCACCTCATCGGGCAGTAACCCACCAAAGAGGGAGACATTTCGGAAATTAGGTCTCTTTGGAGGCGAGTAAAGTGTGCCAGATAGTACAGCGACCGAATGGCGAATGTCGCTGAAGCATAGGTCTGTTTCCCTAGTCTTTCCATGGTCTGGGAATCTCTGTTTGGAGAATGGATGATGAAACTATCGTCTTCCAGTTCCCTTTTGGTGGCTGCCACCATGACCATAGAATCAACTGTCAACTGCTAGGACCAGTGGGGCTGGTCTTCTGGTGAAGATAAAATTTTTGTCTGGCCTCTGAGTGACAGGTTCAACATTGTCCGGGGCCTTCCAGGCACACTGCACAATAATTTTAACAAAGTCATCTGCCGGTGAAGTCACCCAGAAAGTAGATGGATGTGTACGGAAGGCCTGCAGAAACACCGATTCCTCAGAAGAAGGGTTATAGGACTTCCAGTCTCCCCGCTGCTTGAGGATTTCGAGAATGTCTCCAAATGAGATGTCCTCTGGGGAAGACCGTGGCGACCCTTCCCCCTCATCACAATCAGTTTCTTCAGTGATAAATTCCACCGGTGAATCAAGGTGCTAGTTCTTGCACCGTTTCTTCTGGGGTGGCTCCCCAGTGGGATCGTCTGAGGAGGACTCCAGAGAAGGGTTCCCTTCAAAGAGGGTTCTTGTGACTCCCGTGCCCGGGGTCCCAAAATAGAGGGTTGGGAGAGGTGCATGCTAGGGGAGGGTTCTAATACTGATATCATTGGTGCTGACTGCGAGTCCACTACCTGTACAGCAGACTCACCTGAGGAGGGAGGGGAGTACAGAATCGGGAGGGACAACCTTGAATCCAGGGTCACACCTCGCTCCGTGAGGAGCCCACCTCCAGGTGAGGAACTCTAAGAGAACTGGAAGCCATCTGAGCCATGGACATAGATGGTGCCAGCGAGAAAATAGGTGCCGGGCTAGGTACCAAGGTATGGATGGTCCAAGCACTGCTTTGGGAGAGCATCAGTTCCACCAGAGCTGATGCAGCAAGGGTAGACAGTGCCGACAGGGAAAACACTGCTGTCAGAACCGAGACAGTATGCACCAGAGTGGAAGTATCTTGTCCTAGGCAGGTATTCAAGTCTTGGAGCTGATGAGGCCAAAGAAACTACTGGCATCGTAGCTGGGGATGGTGCCGAAGCAGGTACAGTCATCGGAGCCGATGTTGGATCCAAGGATGGCACCGACGTCAGTGGTGCCAAGATCAGAACCGAAAGAGGGGTGAATATCATGGATGGCACCAAGGGAAAAGACACAGAGTCTGGTGCTGAAGAGGTCTGTGCTGAGGTTGCCGGCAAAGCATGGAGCCGACTGGGTTCCGTTACTGATGGAGATGCAGGAACTGAGTGACTCCGTTTGTCCTTATGTTTTTTTGTTTTTTGGAAGGGCTAAGACCTCCGACCCTGATAGAGTCTCTGAAAAAGGTGTCTTGAGTAATCCATTTTTCCTTATGTTTTTTGGTCTCTAGAGGGGTGAGACCTCCGAACCAGATAGAGCCTCCGAAAAAGGTGTCTTGAGTAATTTTTTTTTCCTTATGTTTTTTGGTCTTTGGATGGGGTGAGACCTCCGACCCAGATAGAGCCTCTGTAAAAGGTGTCTTGAGTAATCCATTTTTCCTTATGTTTTTTGGTCTTTGGAGGAGGTGAGACCTCCGACCCAGATAGAGCCTCTGAAAAAGGTGTCTGGAGTAATCCTTTTAAAATAAATTTATTTTTACTTTCTGCTAGTGTACAATTACTAAACTAGCACAAATGTCACAGTCAGCTTTAATATGATCCACACCCAAACAGTAGACACAATGAACATGTGTATCTGAATTAGGCATCTTACGTCCACACTTGTCACACTGTTTAAATCCCAACTTAGTTTTGTCTGACATAGTAAGGCAACAAGGCTATCCTATAGAAAAATTAAGGGAGAAAATACCAATGATGTTATTTTAAAAAAATACCACTAGTAAAAAGGAAAAGCCTGTCAAAGACAGTAGAGAGGAACAGTACCAATAAAGGTAAAACATTTTATTACCAAGGAAAAGGGTAGGAAATAGGCTTAGGTTATAGGCTCAGTGAGAAAAGGCTAACTTGACTAAAAATTAAATAATTTTGAAGAGAAACTGTCTTGAAATTAATAATCTTCTACTTAGCTTTGAGAGAGATGGCTAGCATGTCTGACTAGGAATGCGACAAATGAGATCTGGAGTAACTAGGAGAGGGGCATTATGGGTAGGTCTTAGCTGAGAGTTCTTGGTTGGCTCAAGCTTGGAAACGGCCGCATCGGTTCCGAGGACGGAACCGAGGTCCTAATGGTAATGAATAAACAGAGATGTACATCAGATGTGAAGCTTTCTTCACATTCTATTTGCGTTGCCATAGCAACAGTAAACAATTGCTGCAGTTTCTAAGGACACTGTGAACCTGTGAAGTGCATTTAGCCTCACAGATAACAAATAATAAGAAAAAGTAATGTTGTTTAGTTATTAAAATGAAAAACAACCTAAGCAATGTAAAATAAATACATAATAGGACTATTTGTAAATATTTTATGATTTATCCTCATAGGATTACATATTCCTGGAAACACAACTGAAATGTTCCCAGACTACATGTGTACTTAAATGTAGCTGCTTGATTAAAAAGTATTACTTAGTTTAACATGCTGATTCCACAAGCTGTCTGCACTGCAAAAGTTACATTTTATATGTTACTTGAAATTGACAGTCTCTAGAGCACATGAAAACATACATACTACTTTTTGCAACGTTATATTTGCAGTTATCTCACACTCTTTACAAATTCACTTGGCAACTGATAGCTATTCATTTAAAATATCAGTTTAAATATTAAATGTGCCCTTGAAATGCTATTGACATTTTGACAAAATATAATCTGAACTGTAAAATGAATGACTTGAAAGAAGTGAAGTAATGCATAGATTTCAAAGACAGTTCTTGACAGTACAGTACAAGTAAAAATGTATATTCACAAGGAAGTATTGAAATGTTTTAGTCTTCCAGTTAAAATAGCTTACTGTCAACATTTTGTGATATCAGAAAGTTTGAAGAGCTAGGAAATTACTATTATTTGTCTTTATAATGATTATTAGACAGATGTTAGACTCTGCTTTGTTTAATGAATTGTGAAACATGTTTATGAGGAAAAGTGGACTCAGTTACTCACACTGGACTACACATTCCTGGAAACGCAACTGAAATGTCTCCAACTTACTTGTGAACTTAAATGAAACTGCCTGATTAATAAGCATAACTTACTTTAACAACCTGAATCCATAAGCTATCTGCTCTATATATACTACATCATATATGTGTCACTTGCATATGATAGTCTCTAGAGCACACGAAAAAATACATATTATTTTTGCAACATGTTATATTTGCACTAAGCATACATTCTAAACTAACTCAATTGGCAACTGACAAGTTATTTATTTGAAACATCAGTCTAAATATTAATTGTGCCCTTGAAATATTGTTGCCGTTTTGACAAAACAAAACCTGAATTGAAAAAGGAATGATTTGAAGAAGTGAAGTATTGTACAAATTTCAAAGACAGCTATTGACACTACAATATAAGTAGAAATGTATACATGCAAGGAAAATTGAAATGCTTTACACTTTTAGTTAAAATAGATTATTGTTAACTTTTTGCTTTATCAGAAAATTTAAAGAGCTAGGAAATTATTTCTAATTTGCTAGGAAATTATTTCTAATTTATCTTTATAATGTTTACAGTCACAGTCACAGTAGTTAACCACTAAGCTATCACTTTACTAAAGTGATGTTAGTCACTGACTTGTTTAATGGATCGCGAGTCATGTACAAGATGGACTACTGAAAGTTATTTCTGTTTACCTATGTTTGCTGAATTTCTTTTATTAGTACTGATTTAAAACAAGGGAAAGAAAGGGAAGGGAAATCTCTGTTTTCGGTCACGTGGAGAGGCTTAAGAGTATTCTAACTGCCCCGAGAACTCTCTAAGATGCTCTAAACACTATTTGATTAATACTTACCTAAGGTAAGTCTTGATTACCATATGGGTACCTGCACATTTATTCTAGACCTGATGTGATTACCCATTCTGGAAGCAGGAGGTGTCCTATGCAGGATGGGAATTGTCAGGGTGATCATTGTTCATTCTTAGACTCTGCTTTGTAAATCTATAAATATGTAAAAGCACTGCACACTAGAATGTAGGGCACCTCTACTCTGAGTCAGGATACCACTGATAAGCCATGTCTTTTTATAAGTGTAAGTTGAAGTTGGTGAGCTGAGGAGTGGGAAAGTAATGGAAAACAGTACACCTACAGTAAATTCATATTTCATTGGTAATCATTCATTGTCTCCTACAGAGTCCTTTTAGTCAAATTATTTTAGTAATAATCTATTTGTGTTGGCTTATTTAGCGTATGCTCCTCTATTGCATTTAATTTATCCGAAATGAGATATCTGACATGTTTGGGATCTCTTAAGGGTAACTAAATATTGGATATTTTCTAAGTCAACATAATTATTTACACTACTAGCATTCCATCCTGATATATAAAATACTATCGAATAATAATAGAACAATATAGAATTTCATACCTCTTTTAAGAAAATTCTCCATATAATAATTTAACATATGGAGCTCAGTTGATATTGTTGGTTAAAGGTATGAGTGATAATCCAATAGATCTATCTTTATCTATTGAATTAGGAATGACTTTCATTTCATGTTTAATGGGAAATTCATATTTATTTGTATTTGATACTTTAGAATTAATGTTTTATAGAAGTACTTTTTTAAAGCCTGACCAGAATTTTACCCTCCTTGTATTTAAAGAAGAAATAACATTAAATTACACTCCCAAGTTTACACACATAAAAATAACATCCAATGTTATCAGAGAATATGGTATAACTGCTATAATCAAAATAAAAAAAAAGAAGCAAAAAGTTTCTTCCAACAATAACTTGAAATGGATTTAACATTCTTATCATTAAATACTAATTGCTTAAATAATGCAAATAAAAGATCAAACTTACTAAAATATTTAAATCTAAATAAGGCACAAGTAGTATTTCTCCAGGAAACACATTTTAAGACTAATGATAGCTTTATTTGGAACCCTAAGGACTATACAGCCTTAGCTCAATCCTCCTATAGAAGAAAGACAAAAGGAGTATCAATTTTCTGGAAGAAAAACATAATCACTCCAAAAGTTATTTATAAATATGAAGACGAAGAAGGTCTACTAGCATTTGTTATAATTAAATTTAATAACAGAATATGGACCTTAGCTAATCTATATTGGTTCCCAGGAATTGGAGCAGAAATGGTTAAAAAACACCTAGATTTTATTTCCAACAATTATAAAGGAAATCTTATACTGGGAGGAGACTTTAATTGTATCTTAAAAGCTTCTGAAACCACCAAGAAGTCCTTTCCCATAGCAACTATTTCAAAACCCTTAAAAGGATGGATTGATTCATTTCATTTAATAGACACTTTTAAAGTAAAAGATGATAAATCCTTATTATTTTTCCATAAAGACCATAGATTTGGAACACAAACCAGAATAGACAAATTATTCATAGTTCAAGATTTACAAACAAAAATCCTCAACTTCTCATAGATTCATAGATTAGTACTAAGCTAACTGCCCTTGCAAGCCATTTTAAGCCTAGCCAATTATCCCTTGTGAGACTCAAACTCTGCACCTTGTGTTTATAAGGCAAACACCTCAACGTTCCATGCCCTTTCTCAGATCATGACTCTCTGATAATGAAGCTCCAAATAGAGTTTAAACCTTTAATCCTCTCAACTAGAATTCCATCATGCTGTTGTATCTTTCAGCTTTTCCCAGTTAGGGGTTGCCACAGCGGAACTCCGATCTGCTAATGATTGGCAGTAGATTTTTACGTACCGAGTTGCCAGCCCTGACACACAACCTTCAATGAAGGTACGACCATTCACGCATGTCTCCACACAGAAGATGCTCTAGCTGAGATTCGAACAGGACAACATCTTACTGTGAGGCGACAACGCTACCGCAGCACCACCACTGCAGAATTCCATCATATATCATGAAAATTAAATAATTCAGACCCTGGATATTGTCAGAACTACAATTATTTCTTGAAATTAATAATACAACAGAAATCAATAGAGTCATGGTTTGGGACTCATTAAAATCGTATTTATTTGGTAAGACCCTTAGCTGGTACAAAAACAAAGTTAGAGAGTGGGAATCTGAATTATTAGACTTGCAAACCAGACTCTTGACAGCAAAATCTAAAAAAATCAGAATTGTCCAGAAGTCAAAAAAGAAATAGAGGAATTAAATAAAAATATAATTAAATTCTAACACACAAAACTTGTCTAGCCTTGGAAAATTAAAAATAAACTCATTAGCCACCTCCCCCAGATATCTACATAACTTATCTACAAGAATTAAAATACAATCTAAAGCAAATAACATTAGTAGTATATATCATGAAAAGAAAGGGAAAAAAATATCAGATATAGGAGACAGCCTTGAAGCATTTCAGTTCCATTATATGGAACACTTCAAAAAAGAAAATTTAGATACCAACGAAATAAACTTAGATACAAGGCTTATCAATATAAAAAAATGTCCAGAAAACTTAAAACAAGACCTATAAAAACCTATATCCTACAAAAAAAATTTTGGCAATATAAAAGAAAGTAAATCTAACAAAGCTCCAGGGATAGACGGTATAATTATGGAAATTTACAAACTCTTCCCTTCAACAGTAATCTCCCTTTTTCATAACACTTTGCTAGAAGTCCAGTCAAAGCAAAAATACCACCCTCATGGAAATATTCTCTCATAACACCAATTCTAAAAGATAATAAACCATCAGACCTTTGCATCTCATACGGACCTATATCTTTACTGAATAATGATTACAAAATATTCATGGCAATCCTAGCTAACAGAATGAAAATCCCACTTTCAAAGACAACTAATAATGATCAAACTGGATTTTTATATAACAGGCACACACGTGATAATATTAAAAAGATACTTACTCTTATAGATTATCCCCAGGATTCATGAATCCTCCGTGTAAGAGTAGAGTAGTCTTACATGGAAACGCCAGTGTAAGAATAAGACGGCAGAGCGCCATGCATATTAATGAGGACACGCTGCCTCAACTCTAAGGCTAACATGGAACATGCACGAGTGTAGGGGGCGTGTCAGACTGCCGAGCAGTCCAAAAATCCATGCCACTGCAAGTCTCACAATAGGGAAATGTCAACTGACATGAGCGAGTCCACTCAAATGTGTACATACCCAACACTACACTCCCCCACATTCTAAACTCCAGTACAATTATAAAATGTAAAACTTTTAATTTTTTTTAAATTCCCGATATAGCTGCCCATATTTTTGCATGTTTGCGTGAGTTTGCCCATTGCTTAGCTACAGTTAGCAGTCAAGACATCGAAGAGGATAATAAGAAACCTATATGCAAATTAAGCAAAACAGCAATAGCATAGTGATACAACCTTCACACAAAGAGAAGGCATTCCCAGTTCGAGTCCCACCACTCCCCTTTTTGTTTTCTGTTGGGAAATCTGTATATGAAAAGAATCCCTGAGATTTATCATTGAAATTATAGTAAAAAGCATTGAAATGGCCTATGTAGTAGTGAACAAATTTTAAATATATATAAGAAAGTGAAATGGCTCTGCATACTGATGAATGCATAAGTAAAGTAGCTTATGTAATGTGAAGCACTGCTAAGCAAAGTTTACCAGTATTAAGCACATGTCAGTACAATTGCTCATAGCTTAGCACTGCTTTAACTAGCGCAATAGCTTTGCACGGAGCTGTGCACCGCGCCAACCAGCGCAACTTACAGCAACATAGAGCAACATCGGGCAATGTAGAGCAACGTCGAGCAACATCGGGCAACTTAGAGCAAAGTCGGTAAAACATAGCCACACCTCCTTGCAGGTCTGGCCAGTAGTAAAATAAAAAGCAATGACAGGCCTCTAACCCGGGATACTGTGTACCATAATCACAGGACTGAGCCACTAAGCCATGACAGCTTTCTTAAGTATGCACTTTCAACACACACATACATATCAATGGAAGTTTACCCATTGCTAAGCAGGTGTACCCTCAGCTGCGTTTTTTCAAAACTGGCCAATCACAAATAAGTGTGGGAAATGATGCATATTTAAGCTCTATAGGTGGGAATACTTGCCATAACTGGTTGTAGCTCCCATCTGCAGGCAGCAATGGCCGGTGCTGGAGAGGGCTCTCATTTTCGAGCACAACGTTGGGGCATTGAGGAGTCTAAAGTAATGGTTTGGCTCCTTGTCCACCATCATGAGGATAGAGTCCTGCGGGGCCAGTACCAGGGCACCCAATACAAAGCGGAAGCCTGGGACGGTCTAGCTCATGAACTCACCAGTGCCACAGGCATCCCTCGGACTTGTGAGCAGGTCAGACACCACCATGCAGACCTGAGAAGACCTAAGGCAGATCAACTGGACCAGTGGATCCAGGAGGCCCGTGGGATACCCAAGGCCCCACTACTGAGTAAGTAGCCATGGAATTAAATATGTAAGAATTGCTATTCTAGTGTATACTACGTATTGATATGTCTCAATATCACTTCAATTATTTCACAGCTGCAGGTGTCCATGCTGCGAATCAGCAAGCCTATGCAGATAGGCTGCTAAGGCTGCGCCACCAGGCAAGTTAGTAAGTATTCCGCATGTACTGTTATGTAAAATAAATGAGAGCCTGAAAATGTGTTTAAACACAATAAATAAAGGTATAATAATTCTCTAATAATTACTCTGCTTGTACTGTCATATAAAATAAATGAGAGAGCCTCTAGAAAAGTGTTTTAAGTCTTTAATAAAGGTATAATTCCTGGAGTGTGTCTGTGTCATTTTCTTTGATATGTTGTTGTACTCTTGCATTTTAGAAATAGTACTGTTGTATTAAGTGCTGTTAACTCACAGTTGGGTAGGCCCATATAAAGTGGATGAAGGGAGTGCCAGTAGCTTTTAAGCATATTCACAGTCCACAACTGTTGGTTCATGCCCAGCATGTACAGGTTAATCTGCCACATGAGTAGCTTGGTATTGTGTTCCCCAGAAATGTCATTGTGCTGGCAGAAATGTAGGGAGCTGTTAACATAAAACTGATAATTTCACCTACACATATCTAGATAAGTATATGAAAGTAGAACTGTCAGTGTGCCATCTCAGCAGTAGTGTGTCTGAGCAATTCACAAAATATGTAGCAGTAACATCTGTATCCCGGAAGTTTGTATGTCAGATACAGCCCATGTATATAAAGATCTAGCAAGACCAATTTCACGATCTAAGGACAATTGTGTAGTGTAATAATACATGTAGGGGACATATAACTGCAGTCAATAGGAATGTAGTGTAAACTAGAAGGATATATAAGTTGTTAATGGAGCTATCATTTTCCACCCTACTGTATGTGCATAAAAAATGCAATTCCACACCTCAATGGATATGTGTAATCTCAAAACATTTGTTGGTACATATGTCCTATTGTTTTATAAATATCTACTTCCCCTAGCCCACATTCCACTCTCACCTGAAAAAAAAAGGGCATTCTGCTCCCAAAAAAAAATTACGCCCCATACATAGCTGCCCATTTTGAACACATGTCCGCTGGACACATAAACTGATATTTAATTGGCAGTACAACACACTTTGTTGCCCTCACCCCTCTCACAGGGGTTGAAGGTTTCATATTTCACTCCCAAATTATTGCATATTCACAGCTGTTGCTGTTAAAGAAATGGGCAGCTATGGGCCTTCCTTACACCCATCCTGCACATCCCGAGCTGTTTTCCCTACTATCTTTCCCTCTTTGTACCCTGTTTTCACCACTTTCCTATCTCCCCATTTTCTTTTCTTTCAAAGAAATGAGCGCGGGGATTAGCAGGAGTAAGCACTTTTAAGCAGTAGTTAGCAGGTTTGCATGAGTGTGCACCTGTATGCGCTTGTGTGCGCTTAGCTAAGCATCGTGCAAACCCGCGCAAACCCACTTACAACTATTTAAAAGTGCCTTAGTCACTCTGTATGTGAGGGCCCTTGTTCTGCTCAGCAGCAAAATAAAATACCTCAGTCAGTCTCGAACCTCGGACCTTATACACACTAGACTGCATGAAGTACCACTAAGCCATGGTAAACATGCAACAAATTGGTGCTAAAATCAATATATCATGCATCAGAATGAGTGAATGTAAAGGACAAATAGGAATGCCATAACACAAATCCTGTTCTGTGGATCTTTACCAGCAGTTCTTGTGGAATTGCATTACATGACTGTGAAAAGAGAACCAGCCATTCTAGCAGGAAATAATGTTACAGCAGCACTTTACAACCCCCACACAGTATCATAGCAGGACAAACACTACCATATCTGATTAGGGCAGAGGCCATAATTCTCAACTGTGACTAATTTACAGGCATGTCCCTGATTTCGAGACAGGTTTTAGCTGTGTCCCTCTAAATCCCTCTGAAAGCTACTGACGTTAGGCAGAAAGGTGGTGAATTACACTTAATGAATAATGACAATAAGTAAGAGTTAGACACTGCTTGTACTTCAGGAAATGTGTATCAATCCATATGCTCTGGTTCTCTCAAAGTCTCAACCTAATGTCCCTAATATTGTAAAGGTGTACCTCACTTCTACCTACTTTTCCCTGAGTCTGTTCAAATATGTACCTGAGTGTTTGAGAGGCCTGGCAGAGGCAGAAACACACAGGCATATCAGCTATTCTGCTGTTACACACTGTGCAAATAGCTTTGGAAGGAGTTCCAGAAGCATACCCTTATGTAGGAGTACAACACTGAAATACCAAGGGATGTAGCCATGTACTGGTAGCAACCAACTGTGACAATGCCATTGTTCCAGTGCTGAAAAGACCAGTGTGGTGCACAAAGAATAACAGGCTAACCTCTGGCTACCATCTGGATAGGTCCACAGTTGGGAGCTACACAGACAGACTACTTGCCTTGGTAAACTAACAGGTACACAGCAACCCTTTAAGTCCAGCAAGATAAAGTTCACACATTAATACATAATGCTCTCTGTCCTTCTGAACCCCATACCCAAATGTACAATAAACCTGTGTGTTCAGGGTCTACCAAGGATGTAGGTAGGCATACTCAGTACTGAAATTTGTCCAGTTTTCTTGAGCAGCCTGTGCTAATGTCAACACTAAAAAAGCACAAACTGTTCAAAAGTGAGTAAATTAATATTCACAGTATAGCAGTTCACAATCAGTTCATGTGCCAAATGAATACATCTCAATAACTACTTTTGTATGGCAGTTAATTGTATAAGTAGAAAAGAAACTACATACTGCCATGTATCTTGTGTTAGCATTTGTAGGGGTGAGTACAATTCTACACTGACAACTGTGTAGTGGAAGTGGCAACATTCAGGTCTGAGTACAACATTTAAATCACTGGCTATACCCCTAGCTTCAGATATAACAACTATACCAACCTTCTGACTTACACAACGGTGTCCACAGCAAACAAGCATGGGCCCCACTTTGGGAAGCTGAAAGGGCTACGCCTACCTGACATTGCAATTTATAGCATTGGGTTGCTATGACAGTGAGTACTGCAATTACCACACAGCAGGCTGCATGCAATTACCAAATGGTGGCCACCAACTGGTGCAGAGGCCATCACATGCACATGTGCAGATACCTATAAAAGCAGTCTGTACTTGCTGGCCACACATGCAATCATCCCATTGCAGATGCTGAGAGAGAGAGAGAGACACAGAGATAGAGACAGAGACAGAGAGAGAGAGACACACACACCCCCACCCACACCAGTTGAGAAAAAATAAATAAATAAATAAACCAATAAATAAAAAAAAAAATACATAAAAAAAAAAAAAAAAAGAATTAAATAAAGCCAAAGATACAGCAAACTGAAAACTACGAACTCATACAAAGGAAAGGTATGTAACAGATATGTATTTACTGGCATGTAGTAGATGTATTTGAAGACTACTCTACATACTTTGAAACATCAATATTTGGCAGCAGTACGTATCTATGCACAGATGCCTTGCATAACTACTGCCATGGACAAATCAGTGTGTAGCTGTGTGCAGTGGGACATAACTGTGATATATGTAGCTCAGCATTAAATGTCAAACATCTGAACCATGTTATCTGTGTTCTGTACAGTAGTGTGGACAATGGTTGTTTGGGGGAGTAGCGCATACAGCTATATAACCATGGATGTGACAGAGTAACACATGCATGATGGTCATATCAACGTGTAGCTTAACATTGGCAACTGCTGTGCCAGGCTAGTATGCTAATCTAGCATTTGCAGCTATGTATACACCCTCTAATATTACTGTGTGCTCACACGTGACACCTGTTCATGTTGCAGCAAGGCCCAACAAGTCAGCCGTGAGGTCCAGGGACTTACAACAGTGTGGACCCTGTGTGTGTATGGCACACACATATGGATAGATATATCTGTGTCAGATATATTAGCATCTGTACATGTGCATAGAGCAAGGGACATACTGCAACTGTTTCTGAAGGTAGGTCATATATATGTTGGTGAAGGTTGTTATGTGCATATTTGTATGTAAGTAGTAGTGTGTGGCAAACAAGACAGCATACAGTGCTGGTATATGACATGTGGTGGTTAAACGCTGTGTGTGTGATTTGTTAGGTTTGCAGTGTTGCAGCCAGTGAGGCCTGCTAAAGCCACATGGGCTGAGAACACCTTCAATGCATTTCGCACAAGACTGTGCAATATCATTACATAACTGTATACCTCACATACTTCGCATAATTGATATTCCCACCATGAAAGGTGGACTGTATATGTGCCTATATGTATATCTATATGAACAACAATGGATGTTTATATGTATGTGTATATATATATATATATATATATATATATATATATATATATATATATATATCGAGAGAGAGAGAGAGGGAGAGACAGAGTCATATTTACTGTGACAGATGCCTGGTTGCAAAGCCATGGCCTCAAGCTCAATGTCTGAAATTCATTGGCATCCCTTTTGCTAAAAACTCTGTACCCATGAACTACCACATAGGTGGTAGTCGACTTAACACCGAAAGTGTGATAAGAGACCATGGGACACAGGTGGATAGTAGTCTCCCCCTTGATAATCACAGTGCCACACTAGTCATGTAATCTGTCTACATGGCACACCTCATCACAAAAGCTGTGTCATCCAGGGAAAAAGAGGTCAGTGTTCCCCTCTACTCATCACTCACAAAACCCATTATAGAGTACAATGCCCCTTCTGGTATGTACCTCACAAGGCATCTACAGCAACTGGAAAGGCCACAGACATACCTCACAAAGAGTAATACTATCCTCAAACAGATGCCCTATGCAGACCATCTCACAAAACCACAGCTAGACTGTGTCGCATACCGGCAACCCAGAGGTGACCTCTGCCTAACATACAAAGCTATGTCAAACCCAGAGCTGTTGGACATGCTCCACGTAAACAGATCACAATCCCTATGAGCTACATGCTCTAGGGATCTAAACCTTGTCACCTCAATAAACAGAACATGCTGGAGGGATATATTCCTATCTCAGAGACATCCCATACTCTGGAACAAACTACCTATCAATAGCAAACAAAGCTCCTCAGTAGCACTCGTCATGAATAGTCTTGATGATTGGATGGGAGATAGGAAATACACCCCGGGAATCACCTTTGTGGCTCTGCTTGACAGGCACACATGAAATTAAATTACTTGGGTGTCAAAGGCCAGGGTACCATCCGGCTAGGCTTCTATAAGCCCTAGGGCCAATAGCCTATTAACTACCTATGAACCAATACACACCCACATGTACTTGTTGCAATAATTGCTATGTGAGGTTGACTGAGTGTGATGGCGAATGAGTTGGTGAATGAGTCACAGTTGTGTATATGTGGGATAGCTTAGTGGGAAACTGTTTCTGTCATGGTATTATGTATCTTAGCTCTGATCCCAGCAAAAGATGTGTATGCTGTTGCTAGCCAGAAAAAGCAGTATGGCATATGGTCTGACATAGTCCCTTTGTGTTAACTGGGGTGTGCCATTGGAGCATAAAGCAGTACATGTATGCTCATTGATTGGTACTGCTGGTGAATCAAACCCCTGTATGAACTGTAGTACTACCTGAAGCTGTAGGCCTAAACAGCACAGTATGGTGTATGTCCACATTGCTTGGAAACACTGTTTTGTGTGTTCCCTGTTGTCCTCACAGTATACATACCTCAGGCATAAGGGTTTGTAAGTACTGACACACAGTACTGTATGGTACACACGTAAAGCTCATCTGGGTTACCATACCTCTGTGTCCTGTATGTATGTCTGATGTGTATGTGGGTATGCCTGTAGCATGCCCTCAGCCATATGTGTGTTACAGGATATAAGTGCATATCTAACAACATGTATAGTCTAGTACAGCAGTATGCCACCTATATTAACGAATGTGCACATATTGTAGGCAGGGGTTTTCCATCAACAACTAGTGTGGTATACTGGTAATACCGTAACTGGACTTTACAAACATTGCAATGGATTACATATTTCATTATGCATTAGCTTGATATATACCTTCTGTGGCTAGGTGGTGCATTGTGTCACATACAGTGTGCCATGTACTGTTGCATAGTCTTACATATTGGTTTCTCTTTGTTGCTGTGCAGAAAATGTTTGAATATATAGAGCATGTCAGGCACTGTCAGGCAGTTGTGGGTTGAGCACTGATATGTGGTACTGAAAGTGTGTGTCCTCTGACAGACAATAGTTTGCTATTTATGGCAGTTCAGTGATATCTGTACTGTCGAATGTTAAGTGTGCCACATGACTTGCTCACACATATTGTTTTATTGTCTTCCAGGGTCATGGCCCACCATTGCAATCCAGCCTATAGCCATGCAGAAAATGGGATTTTAACCAACTGTCTCATCCAACAGTACACCCTGCTATTTTCAAGAACCAACCAGGACCAGCATGAGCAGACTGTGCTGTGGCAAGATGTTGTCCGTAGGATAAATGACATAGGCATGCATAACCAGACTTATGAGCAGGTACGACATCACTGCAGTGATTTACTTAGACATGTCCGGCAGCGTGCGTCTGATGTCTGTAGGGAACAGCTTGCCACAGGTGGTGGGGTTGCCACCCATCCCCCCCTTACCAGAGTGGAGGAGCTGCTCCTGAGCCTGGGGGCTCCTGGCCAACAACAACAACAACAGCACACATGCATCATCATACAGGCCGGAGCCCCCCAGCAAGTTCACATGGAGCGTGCAGGTAAGATGGCATATCTGTAGACTACTGTTACCTCTATTGTTAGATCATGCATATGTGAGATGTGTACTGTGTAGTTAGAAGATGTGTAGCCTGGTGTTGTTCAATACTGATAATTTGGAACATGATGTGTAGGCCTGTGACTGTCAACCATTGTGCTACTGTAAGATTGCAAACCCACAGTAGCAATGCCACAGTTGTTGCCACTGACAAACTGTTTCATATCCTTGTAGGTCCCTCTGGTGTGAAAGCAAGGCAGCAGACCCATGCTGGTGAGTGTGTTCTACATTTAATATTGCTAATAAAATGTGCATGTCATAGGTGAGGTGTAGGCCATGTACACATGTAACACACCTACGCATAATGCATGCTGTGCATGTTTGCTGTGAGACTATGCACATCTCAGTAATGTGAGTGGCTGCCTCAAACACATGCAATACACAGAGCATCCCAAACAATTGTGGCTACACTATAGTGGACATTGGATAGGCAGTCAATACACATGCACACGACATACACAACTCCGTCATATGCAGTACATGTTAATATGCTACACATGGCATATTCAGACACACGCTGTGAGGTCACACTCCAGTATCCCAAATGTCATCCACACAGCACACATAATATACCTGAGGGGTAGAGGCCTATCATGGGGCAGTGCGACACTCTCCAACACACAACACATTCATGTTAGGCAATGCTCCCTATTGGGCACCTTACAAACCCATGTAACAACTGGCTGTGAAATGGTGAATGTAGCCATGGTACTGCGGTTCAGGTACAGCATGATAGGTGCTGGTCTGGCACACATAAGTAGCCTTGAGTGACCACATGATGCTGCATGATGATGGCTCATGGTACAACACGCAATCCAGTTACAGTAACCACAGTACTACACATAGCAATCATTGCTATACACCTCAATGTTGTGTGTGTGCAAACATATGCACCTATTCACAATATGCATAGCAATCACCATTTGCACAAAGTGACACATATATGTCTTGTAATGCTATTGAGTGTATAGGTCACATGACACATATTGGGTATGTGTAATGTTTAATGTTGCAGTTGTGTTGTAGCATGCCATGTCATGGCAGGCACTGGCATGTCCACAATATATTCTACACTCACCATAACTACTGTACAATGGCTATGTTGGCAATGGTATTCCATCAGATATACATGCACCACTCATCCTGTGTGTATACATAGCATGCATGAGCTAAACCAGTGTCCAAAATTATCTGATAAAGACACAGATGCTCTAATCAGTAATGGATATCTATGTGACACACAGATAAACATCCAGCCATGGTATGTATTCCTGTGAGTGATGGTGCACAGCACATTAATGAGCTTGTAATACTTGCACAGCAATGTTGTGTCCATGTACACATTGCATTCCAGGGTGAGGACAATCACTGAACAACAACACACATGCATCAAAGCCATGTATACTGTTATTAACAAGAACTGTCTACACTCGCACTGCATGCTGTTGAGCAACACACATCCTGCATGCTGACACGTGTGATATGACTGTTTGTCCTGTGATACTGTACCCCACCATCAACCGCTATTGGGTATGATCTGGATTGCTATTGGTGTGTGTGTGTGTCTCTGCTTTAGTGAGGAGTGTATTTGTGTGCATGTGTACATGTGTGCATGTGTTCATGTGTGCATGTGTGCATGTGTGCATGTGTGCATTTGTTCATGTGTTCTGACATCATGTACAGGTCGTAAAGTGTGTTTCCTGTCTTCCTCTCACAGGTGCTGAGGTTGGGCTGGTTCACTGCAGCAGGGAACCTGATGTCACTGACTCAAATAGTGATAATGATGATAGGTGCATTGAGGCACAGGCATGTTTGCCAGGGTCTGTCGTTGGGCCACCAATCAACAGTACACAGCTGTCCACCCCATCCATGCACACAAGTCATACTGCCAATACATCCCTCATCACCAATACCCTTAGCTGAGGAACAGTCTATAGTCAGCAATGGCCAGGACAGTGTGGTACCTATGGCACATTCATCCAGACACAGCAGCCATACCCAGAGGTCTAGAATGGTACCACATAGTTAGATGTCCAGGGGTTCTCATCGGAGCACTGCTGGTCATCATGCCCCTGGCAGACGTGCCACGGGTCTTACAACCTCATGCATGTTCCAGGCTGTCATGGAGGCACAGGCACATATGGAACGGTACACCAGACAGGGACTAAGGGCACAGAGGGCACATAACACTGCTTTAAATGACAGTATCCGTGACCTAGCAGGTGCCATCTGTAATTACACTGAGGTCATGGATAGACGTTGGGGTGAGACATTAGATGTCCTCTGCAATGTCATGTCCATGTGTCAGGACAGTGCGGGATGGGTAAGACATGGACGTGGACGTATGCCAGCAACATCAGCAGCTGGCAGTCGCCGTGGACATCCCTCAAGTCACAGCTGCTCCCGTAGTGCCAGTACCAGCCCCAGCAATGTTGGGGGTGGGCTGTCCATAGACCATCCTAGGAGACGACATGCACGTGGCTCTGGACAGTCCCAGCAGGGACCTGGGTCCAGTGTACATATGTCTACCTCTGAGGATAGTACTCAGTCTGGCTCAGTACCTGATACTGTCAGTAGCACCCCTGCCAGGCACAGGTACCGTATCCATGGCCAGAGACGGTGATCTGTAAAGCCTGGCAGGTACAGTCTGAGGCTGTCCCACAAATCCCCGTATATGGCAGCCACATGGTGGAACTGTGTGCATGCAGACACACACACACACAGAAACCAGACACCTAGGGCTAACACATACCTGCACACATTACATCAACATTGGCCCATACCAGTACTCTTGGCCCTCACACACACACACACACACACACACACACACACACACACACACACACACACACACACATACATGTCGATTGTATGGCTCAATGTAGGCCTCTGACAAACCAGCAACACACCATGTGCATATGATGAACCTGTGCCACCTCCTGTCATCTGTAACATTGATGCAGGAACAGGCTGACATGGTGCTGATGCACAGGGTGACTTTATGGCAGTATAGCAATGTTAGCATGTTGTCAGCAGTAAAGTGTAATGTTATCCTTGAAGGTGTAGCAGAGCAGGCATGATACATTAAAGCTATGATTGTCAATGTAGTATTGTTTACACCAGTGTTAATCCCAATAGTGTGTTGTCCAGCCATGTGCCACTTGGCTGATGTGTGTAGCATTGGCAGCATGTGTTAGAGAGTGGACAGTAGGTGTGGGATGTGTGCAGCACAGGTTTACAGGTGAACATTTGTGAACATGGTGGAGGTGCACTGTCTGCATGTATGTGCATAGTGGACACATGGGCAGGGTGACATGCCCTGTATTACAGAGTGTTAACATTCCATAGTTTCTATTGGTGGCCAGTATGCATTGTACTACACACATTTTGGAACTTGGGTACACATGTGTGTATGACATGATTTTACACTGTGCTGTGGGTGATACTGTTACTATCTGTCATTGGTTTGCATTCTGGTAGTATACAGAGCCTCTACAGCCTGACCATAAACAATCGTTAGATGATGTCTTGACAACTGACACACAGATGTAGGACACACAGTAACATTTGTACCCTTCAGGAACTATACTATGCCAGTAACCAGTGGTGTCCACCTGCACCCATTCCTGGGACCACTCCTGATTGCCATATAGCTCACTTAGGTACAAGCAAACACAGTAGGGATATGTCCATCCACATCTGGGAATGCATACTGTGGCCTATAATGCTTTCTCTAGATGACACACACATCCTCCACAAGGGTATCATACGGACAGATACCTGTTGTCAAACCCATGCTGTAAAACAATAAGCCAACTAAAGCATGGTCATCCACCTTTACATAACATAGTATCCCCACAGTACCACATAGGTAGTAGCCCACAACATGTTGACAGGTACTGATGTGTACATACAGCCAAGTGTTACATCATCTCTCCTTTGGTAATCACATTTCCAAAGGTATTTTGAAATCCCTCGGTAAATCACATAAGCAATAAGGGGTCTGCATGCATATCCACAAAAGTTGTTGTACACCTATAATGAATAGTCATCATTGACAGACTTTGCTGCATTTTAACTGGTCTGAAATATACTTCAGGCATAAACCCTCACTCACACTATTTAACAGAAACCGTAATGAGTGTGTGTGACACGGATGATCTAGGCCAGGGATCACTGCAGTGGCTGGGATTGTCACAAGAATACAGATGTGACCTAAGGTCTGGAAAGTGGCAGCACACTCTGGCAAAGATAACAGATGTGTTCATGGAGAAAGCAGGGTTCCCACCTCTGAAATAATTGAGGTCACATGTACATATATGTATTTGCACACAGCTACCTGATGTGCAATGCACATACTGTTGTCATTATGATATGTCATACAGTAGTAAAAGCAAAACCCACAACACAGTGACTAATTGTTTCACACACAGAGCACACACACACTCACCAAGTGCAGGATTTAAACCCCTACTGAACTACTTTATGATACTAGAGCAGTACACATTTACACAATGCACTATACACATTACTAAGAGCTCTTTTTTCCACACGTATATTTGTAGGATGGTGACATCATCAGACTTGACAAAGATGAGTATACCACTTTTAAGGTGTTGTAGTTGTCTCCAAAAAGGTTGCTCCTCTACAAGGAGATACACACAGTCATACAGTTGTCAAGTGCAGGATTCAAACCCCTACTTAACTACCTCATGGTACTATAGCAGTATGCATTTACACAACACACTACACACATCACTGGGGGTTCCTTTTTCCACAGGTATATTTGTAGAATGGTGACATCATCAGACTTGACAAAGATGAGTATACCACTTTTAAGGCATTGTAGTTGTCTCCAAAAAGGTTGCTCCTCTATAAGGAGATACGCACACACACAGTTGCCAAGTGCAGGCTTCAAACCCCTACCTAATTACCTCATGATAATAGAGCAGTATGCATTTACACGATGCGCTATACACATTACTGGGGGCTCTTTTTTCCACAGGTATATTTGTAGGATGGTGACATCATCAGACTTGACAAAGATGAGTATACCACTTTTAAGGTGTTGTAGTTGTCTCCAAAGAGGTTGCTCTTCAACAAGGAGATTCACACACAGTCACCAACTGCAGGATTCAAACCTCTACCTAATTATATCAGAACAGTATGCATTTACACGACACACTATACACATTATTGGGGATCTTCTTTCCACAGGTATATTTGTAGGATAGTGACATCATCAGACTTGACAAAGATGAGTATACCACTTTTAAGGTGTTGTAGTTGTCTCCAAAAAGTTTACGCCTCTGCAAGGAGATACACACACACACACACACACACACACTGCCATACAGTTGTCAAGTGCAGGATTCAAACCCTATCTAATTATCTCAGGATACCAGAGTGATATGCATTTGCACAATGCGCTATACACATTACTGGGATTCCTTTCCACAGGTATATTTGTAGGATGGTGACATCATCAGTCTTGACAAAGATGAGTATACCACTTTTAAGGTGTTGCAGTTGTCTCCAAAAAGGTTGCTATTCTATAAGGAGATACACACACTCTCATACAGTTGTCAAATGCAGGATTCAGACTCCTACCTAACTACTTAATGATACTAAAGCAGTACACATTTACATGATGCGCTATACACATTACTGGGAGTTCCCTTTTCCACAGGTATATTTGTAGGATGGTGACATCATCAGACTAGACAAAGTGGGTTACATTAGGTGGGCTACATATAAGGCATTTGTAGACACTTTGGCAATGTGATCATCAAAGGAGAGTTTACTGTCTACCTGGGTCCCCAGGGCCATAATTACATTCTCTGTACATACTGGATTACCACCTATGTGGTAATTTGTGTGCACTTTGTTTTATCCAAAGGGGATGACTATGCATTCTTTGGAATTCTGCTTGAGGGCATTGTTTTGACACCAGGTATCTGTCTCTGTAAAACCCTTCTGTAGGATGTCTGTGTCAGCTGTGGAGTCGATTATGGACCACAGTTGTCAGTCATCTACAAACTTGTTCAGCCATACTCCTCCCGTGCTTGCCTGTACCTCTGAGCAGTATCTACTGTACAGGTGGGGTCCCAGGACCAATACCTGTGGGATGCCATTTGTGACTGGTTTAGAGTTGGATATGGCAACCGCAACTCTGAACATGTGTGTTTGATCTGTGAGCCAGTTGGACACCCATCCTGTGACATAGCTGTTAATGTTCAAGCTGGTAAGCTTGTCCATGATGCCAGAGTGGGGAATGGTGTCAAAAGGCCTTAGTGAGGTCCAGGTGGGCTGTATGGACTACATTCACCTCCATCTATGTCCTTGGAAACTGTTTCAAATAAGTCAACTAGGTTTAGGAGACAGGATCTACCTTTAGCAAAGCCAAGTTGGGTAGAGCCCAGTGTCTGGAGGTCCCCATTGTCTCTGTTTATGGGTTCCATGATAATTTGCTCCATAGCTTTGCAGACCAGGCTGAGTAGGCCTATAGGGCAATGGTTTCCTGGTTCTGTTGTGGCACCCCCTTTGTGGAGCTGGATGACTGTTGCTGTATGCCATTCCTTGGGTACATAGCCTGTGGTAAGGTTGAGTCTGGACAGTGACTGTAGGTGAGGGTGTATTTCCTTTTGGGGCTGGTGTAAGTTCCAGCCTGGGACACTAACCAGTCCCATTGATGCTGTGTTCTTAGGTTTGGAGAGGGCTCTTTTTACCTGCATGTCTATGAACTCTGGTGCTCTGCATTCTTCTGGGATGGACACAGGCCCTTTTGGGGGTGATGTGGGGGGGAGTTTGCACTGAACCTGTCTCCCAGGATGTGGGCAATGTAAGTTGTTTCAGTGTATCTTTTTTCCATTTTGCAGTAGCTGACAGCATTATTGAGAGTTGCCACCTACTTGTTTGGTATAGCTAACGAAGGCTTTGTGGTTGTTATTCTTACATTCCTTGGCAATTTGTCTTTAGAAACTGGCCTTGGATTATTTTATGAGCGATCATTGTTTCTTCCTAATAATGATCAGTGATGCCTTTCCTTATGTGAAGTTTGCTCTATCATGTGTTTGTTCCCTCCTTCTGTTGTATAGCTTATTTATGTGCGACAACCACCAGATTGGTTTCCTATATTTGGAGGAGTGCAACATGGTCTTATTTGGCATGCCTCCATCCATGCATCACTGTAGATGCTCATAGAATGCACTTGTAAATGATTCTGCAGATTGTATAGCATTATCCGATAGCAAGGGTGCTTTTTAACTTTCCACTTTGGTTTTGAGAAGTGTACTGTTTGCTTTAGAAACTTTCTTCACAGTGGTTTACTTGACTGTGGGGGGTCGTAATGTGGATGTCCAGTGTGATTACTTTATGATCTGATATTACCAGCGAGGGGTTTATCTCTGTTGTGGAACACTGGTACCCAATGTTGGTGATGATCAGGTCCAGTATGTTGCCACCTCTAGCAGGCGTGGTAACCAGCTGTTTCAGAACGTTTGAGTTTTTAAACTCTGGTAAGCATTGGGCAAAGGATGTTGTACACGAGTAATCCCCCCAGTCAGTGTTTAGGTAGCTGTACTCTCCTCATATAATGGTGTTTGATAGGACCTTCATATTTTCCACTGTTCTCAGGAATAGTGAGTGAGGTTCCTGAGACAAGGTAGGTGATCTGTAGCAGGCTACAATCTGATAAGCAGCTTTTCCCAATGTTAGTTGCACTTGCATGGTCTCCAAGGCCTCATGCTGTGCCACTAACCTGTAGGTGTGGGTATCCATAAGGTAAATGGATACACCACTTCCTTTGTATTTCACTCTGGGTTTTGGGGCCGAAGATCCGAGGGATTGTGAGTGTTTTACATGGAGTATGTCCAACAGCTCTGTGTTTGACATAGCTTTGTATGTTAGGCAGAGATCACCTCTGAGTAGGCGATATGCGAGAGAGTACAGCTGAAGCATTTTGAGACGGTCTGTGTATGGCATGTATTTTAGGCCACTAATGCTATTTGTGAGGTATTTCTGCAGCCTTTCCAGTTGTTGTTGATGTCTTGTGAGGTACATAGCAAAAGGGGCATTGTACTCTATTATGGATCTAGTGAGTGATGAGTAGAGGGGAACAATGTCCTCTTCTATTCTGCATGAGACACCTTTTGTGATGAGGTGTGCCACGTAGAAGGATTTCTGGACTACTGCGGGGATGTGATTATCACAGGTGTGTCCACTGTCCACCTGTGACCCAAGGTCTCTTATTACACTTCCAGTGTTAAGTATACTACCGCCTATGTTGTAGTTCATGTCTACAGAGTTCTTACCAAAGGGGATGACAATACACTTTTTGGCACTGAGCTTGAGGCCATGGCTTTGACACCAGGCATCTGTCTCAGTGAGGCCCTTTTGTAGGATGTCCACATCTTCAGTAGTTTTGATTATGGCTCCTAGTTTGCAGTCATCTGGAAACTTCATTAGCCACAGACCTTCCATGTTAAATTTTACTTCAGGGAAGTAGATTCCAGACAGGACAGGACCCAGGACTGAACCCTGTGGTACTGCACTTGTCTCTGGTCTAATGTCGTACTTGGAGTCTGCTACTTTCACAGTGTGTGTTCTGTCAGTTAGCCAGTTGGCATCCCATCTTGTGACATAGCGATTTATACCTAGTTTAGTGGGTTTATCTATAATTCCAGAGTGGGGGATGGTGTTGGAAGCCGTGCTAAGTTCTACATGGGCTGTGTGAACCACCTTACCCTTGTCTACGGTTCTGGTGACTGTTTCAATGACGTCTATGAGGTTTAGGAGACATGATCTGCCTTTTACAAACCCAACATGGTTGTTGTCCAGTGTTTGGAGATTACCAATGTTTTTTTTTATAAGTTATATGATGATAGATTCCATGGCCTTGCAGAGCAGGCTCATCAGGCTAATGGGCCACTAGATCCTGGGGTCCATGGTGGCTCCCCCCTTGTGTAGTGGGAAAACCATCACTGTGCGCCATTCAGCAGGCGCAAAGCCTGAGGTGAGGCTATGACTGAACGTGGTACATAGGTGTGGCACCTGTTCGTTCTGTAGTTTGGGTTGACCATAGCCTGGGATGTTATCTGGTCCCATGGATGCTGTGTTCCTGGCTTTGAAGAGTGTTTTTTACCTGTGCATCCATGATGACAGCAACTTTGCAGTTTTCCGTTATAGAGATGTGCTCTTCCATGGGTGAGGGGGGGTAAAGTTAGCACTGATCCCATCTGCTAGGATGTTGGCAATATCAGTTGGGTCTGTATATTTAGTGCCATTGTGCTGTAACTCAGAGCAGATCTTGATCTTGCCATTGAGATTCTTGACATAGCTATAGAATGCTTTGTGGTTGTCTTTAGAATCTGTGTCGATTCTGTTTTCATCACTAGCTTTGGAGGATTTTATCATGGATCACAGCTTCTTACTGATGTGGACCATGGAGCTCCTCCCCTCATGGGATTTTACCCTGTTTTGCAACAGTATTTTCCTTCTGTTGTGCAGTTTGTTTATGGCAGGGGAACACCAGATTGGCTTCCTTTTCTTGGAGGTTAGCATCTTGGTTCTGTTTAGGATAGCACGATACATGCAGTCATGTAAGTGCTTATGAAGTGCAATTGTGAAGGGTTCAGTAGTCGTAACTGTATTGTCCATCTGCATGTGTGTCCTGCAGTTCAGCACTTCTGTCTTAAGAAGCATGACGTTGGCTTTGGAGAAATTTTTTAACATGGTTTCCTTAATGGGGGTGTGGGTACAGAATGTGGATATGTAGGGTTATTAGCTTATGGTCAGATGGGACCAATGAGGCACTGACGTCAGGTGTGTAACACCGGTCACGCAGGACAAACCAAACCCCGTAACCAACACAAATAACCACAAAGTGAGCTAAATGCTACTCATTGCCAGAAGTCTCAGCCTCCAGATGCACACACCCGAGGCACTTCTCATTATGGAGAATATTGATATCTGTGCAGTATCGGTAACCTAGTTCAAGGCTCCAGACAGCACACCAGCACTACCAGGATACTACTCATTCCATACCTTCCAGCATCAGAACCTGAATCATAGCACATAGTGTGAGGATGTATCATATTCATCAAGGATACCTACACCTCTCTCTACATGCTCTCTACAGGATATGTACCCATAGAATGTTGCACAGCAACATTCTTCACACTCCACAGGGGTGGGGCCACAAAAACCCTTTGGCATTCATGCTCAATGAGCCTGACAAGTGTGTTCTGCAAGGCAATGGAGCCAATCATAATGGAAGTCAACAATACAGAGATTGGGAACCTTCACACAGTTGAGCACACTCAGTTTGGCTTGGTCAAAGACAGACCACACCTCCTAAACTGGGAGGATTTCTTTGACAGTTACCCAGGCTACGGATGATTGAAATGAGATCCACACAGCCTACCTATGCCTCACTAAGGCCTTTGACACCATTCCCCAGTCAGGTATCATAGATTAACTCAACAACCTGCCCATGAATCCATACATCACAAGATGGATTGCAAACTGGCTCACAGATAGATCCCACACATTACGAGTTGCTGGCTACATGTCAGACTCTACACCAGTAACAACTGGTGTCCCCCAGGTTTCAGTCCTGGGCTCCCTCCTGTTTAGTATGGACTTCTCAAAAGTACATGCCAACACAGGAGAGTTGTGGTTGACTACGTTTCCTGGGAACTGTAAAGTGTTTGTCATAATAGATTCCCCAGAAGACAGACAGATTCTCCAGAAGGGACTCTATGAGACAGATGTGTGGTGTCAGAATCATGGCCTCAAGCTCACTGTGGAGGAATGCATAGTGATCCTCTTTGTTGAAAACAAAATACCCACAAACTACCACATGGGTGTTACCCCCTTGAAAATGACAAGGTGATGAGGGATCTGGGGACAAAAGTAGATAGTCATCTTTCCTTTGACAACCATGTTGCCAAAGTGATTGGGAGATCCTATGTGGGCCACCTAATCAACAAAGGGTTTGCATCAGGATCCAAAGAGGTAGTGTTGGCACTCTACTCTTACATCATCAGACCCATCATTGAGTACAGTGCACCATTTTGGATGTACTCGACTTAGCATATCCAGCAGCTGTAGAGACCACATAGGTACCTCACCAAGAGAATTACTGGCCTCAAACAGTTGTGTTATGCAACACAACTGGTAAAACTAAATCTGTTCTTCGTTGCGTACCGCCTTCTCAGAGGCACACTCTGCCTAACATATAGAGCCATGTCCAACACATAACTGTTGAACATGCTCCATCTACACATAACAACATTGAGTCGCCCTACACATTCCAGGGATATGAACCTTATCAGAACAATGAATACAACATGCTGGTGGGATAGAATACCATCCCAGATACTTACCTTACTATGGAACAGAGTCCAATGTACATCAGACATAACCCCTCGCTGACACTCTTCAATTGGAACCTTGATGGGTGGATGGGAAACAGACAGTTCATGCCAGGTATCAAATCAGCAACCCCACTAGAAAG
Organism: Protopterus annectens; assembly: GCF_019279795.1. Taxonomy (NCBI): domain Eukaryota; kingdom Metazoa; phylum Chordata; order Ceratodontiformes; family Protopteridae; genus Protopterus; species Protopterus annectens. The sequence goes on along the minus strand of NC_056726.1, from coordinate 410,013,332 downwards.
GGGCTTAGGGTACTAACTATTAGAACTAGGCCTTGGGAGACTACCCAATGGTTTGGTGAAAGCTGCACAACTTGCGTAGGCTGATATATGCCTTCGTAGAGATAGTCTACTGCATACCTATGGACCTATGTGACAGGTACATGTCTACAGATAGTGGATGTGTACTTCATTGTACAGTCATGTTGTACAGTAGGCACATGGACCACATACACTGTAATGCTTACAGATACTGGTGGCTGTTATGTACAGTGGGAGAGATGTGCACCTCATGTCTTTTGTGCCATTGGGATGTGCGCTGGGTGGGTCAGTCCTGGATGGCTCCCTGTCATGGTCACCCTCTTACACATCTGCCTATCCATCTTTGGCTTATTATACTGTGTTCCCCCTACATATATATATAGGTACATAGGTAGGTGATAGGCTATCTGCCTGAAGGCATATATTAGTATGGCCAGAGTGTGCAGCTATCACCACCCATGGAGTTAGTTCCCTAGGCCTCTGTGTAGTAGAGGTGATGAAGTGATCCATGGTGTGACAGCTCAGTTTCACATACACTCATCAAGACTCCTCTAGAAGAGTGTCAGTGAGGGTCTCGGCTTAATGTCGGTTGGGAGCCTGTTCCAAAGCAAGAGAAGTCTGTGAGTTAGTAATGTATCCCTCCAACATGTTCTATTTAATGTTGTGATGATGATATCCCTAGAGCATGTGGTACAATGAGCTTGGGTTTACTTCAGATAGTGCATGTACATCAGTTCTGCATTGGATATGGACATGTCTGTTGGGCGGAGATCCCCTGAGTAGACAGTATGCAACAGAGTACAGATTGAGTTAAATTCAGTCTGGTTGCATGGATCAACTGTTTGAGGCCAGTAATCCTCTTGTTGAGGTACTTCAGTGGTCTTTACAGCTGCTGAAGGTGCCTAGTCAGATTCATCACAGGTGTGTTGTGGTACTCTCTGATGGGTCTGATGACTGATGAGTAGAGGGAACCTCCTTTGACCTACATGCAAAGTCCTTGGCAGTTTGTGGGAACACATAGCATGATTTTCTAACCACTTTGTGAATATGTTTCTGGAAGGAGAGATGACTATCCACATGTGTCCATAGATCCCTTATTATCACCTCCATATTTAGGGTGTTGGCACCTATGTGGTATTTGTATGACTGTAGCTCGAGGGCATATTTTTACACCACATATGTCTGACTGAGACCCTTTTTAAGGATGTCTCTGTTGTCCCACACTTTGATTATGACAACTTTTTTGCAGTCATCCACAAACTTTGCTAAACATAGCCCTCGTGTGTTTGATTGTATTTCTGAAAAGTATACACCAGACAGGAGGGGTCCCAGGACTGGGCCATGGGGGACAGCGGTTGTTACCAGCTTGATCAGGAGACCACAGTTCTTACCTTGTGGGATCTATCTGTGCCCCAGTTGGCAATCCATCAGATGACATACATATTTATGCACTGGTTGTTGATTTTGTGGATACGACATGTGTCTGGGATGTTGGAAGACGCCTTTCCGAGGTCTATGTTGCATGTGTGTAGCTCATTTCATTGATGTATGTCCTGGGTGACTGCCTTGAAAACAGTCTAGCAGGTTTGGGAACCATGATCTGCCCCTGACCAAACCGAAATTGGTAGGGTTGGGTGTTTGTAGGCTCACAATAGTTCTGTTTATGAGTTCCATCATGATGGACTCCATGGCCTTGCAGATCAGGCTTAATAGCTTATAAGACAATAGTTCATATGGTCTGTTGTGCACCAACACTTGTGGTGTGTGCCAAATGTTGCTGTAACACATTCAACGGTTTCATATCCTGTACAGAGGGTGAGTCTCAACAGACTGTTCAGGTGCAGGGTCTGTTTGTTTTGGAGTTCACATATGAAACAGCTAGGGAAGCCATGTCATCCCATAGACGCCATGTTTTTAGGTTTGGAAAGTGCTATTTAACCATTGTATATGTGATTTCTGGGTTTTCACAGTCTCCAGGTATGATAATGGGCTCTTTTGTCAGTGTGAGGGGGTAAATATGTATGAACCTGTCTGACAAGATGTTGGCGGTGTCAATCATGTACATGTATTCATTTACAGTTTGCACTGACTCAGAACATATATGTGTTTACACTAATATTTATGACATTGCGAAAGAAAGCTTCATGGTTCTCTATCGACTCTTTGACAATATTTTTGCCAGAACATGGATTGGATAATGTTAGGAGTGCTCATTGTTTATTGATGATACTGATTGGAGATTTATTGGTCTTCTTTGAATTTTCACTTTCTCTGAACAAGTTCAGTACTTGTAGTACATAGTTTGATTATGACAGGAGTCCAATATATTATGTGGGTCTGTTTTCATATCACTGTGTGCGCAAGGCAGGATTGGTGAATAGTGACATGTTTCTGTGGTGAGAACTGCAACTGCCAGATATGTGTGGCCCACTGCTGTACTCTGACATGGCCTAAGTGTGTGAGCATGCCCAGTATGACCTTTCAGTATGTTGTTGACTGACATTTGTTTCGTTTATTGAAGTGCGTGAGCATGCCCAGTATGACCTTTCAGTATGTTGCTGACTGAGATTTGCTAAATTTGTTGTGGTGTGTGAGCATGCCCAGTATGGACATATATACTATATGTGTGTGGAAAATCAAGTTGTTTTTTACTTCAGGGCTCACCTTCGTGTTGTACATCAACAGGAAGCATGTTGTGCCTGCAGGGCTTCCATGAGCCACTTTGCATAGACTTATCAACATTTCTACATGCAGGGGGGACAGCTATTATTTGTACATTTCTAACCAGTGGGCACACCTGATTGTTACTGTGGGTGTACATTGGATGAGGGGTTGACCTGACACTTATACACATTTGCTAGGCCTGCACTGCTATGTCAGGTACTCCATTTCAGTCTGTACTGCTGCCTATCGTACTGGCTTGAGGCATACTACTGTACTACACAACTTAGCTTCCAATTTCACGTATATTAGTTTGTGACTTCATAGCCTACCCAACCCACATCACACTGCCTGGCCTGCTGTTATCTGTCTGCATAGGCCTGGGGGGAAGTTCAGAGGGCATGATACAGCATTTGTTTGTGTTTGCATTAGTCTACAATTGCCCTGCTGTGTCTGTGCCAGTGAAATGCTGTCATGGCTAAGTGGTTTAGTACTGTGACTATAGTACACAGTATCCTGAGTTCGAGCCCTGTCACTGCTTTTTATTTTCCTGCTGGACAGACCTGACTGGTTAAGGAACAGTAAAGCAGGTGTGAGCGTGTTTACCTGACTTTGCTTGACTTTGCCCAACATTGCCCAACGTTGCCCAACGTTGCCCAAAGTTGCCCAACGTTGCGCTAGTTTGTGTGGCTTGCACCTCCACACAATTATGCTTAAATATGCTTAAATATGCTAAATAGTGGTAAAATGTGCTTAACACTGCTTTATATTGCTTAATATAGGGCAATCATGCCTCAGGTGGTGCTGCAGGGCTGCCTATGTCGGATGCACATAATACACTCCCTATACATGTTTGAAACAGGTAGTGTCAAGTTAGGCATCCCTTTATTGTATGTGCGAGTCAGAGAGAGGTGTCATTTCCAGGGTTCCTACCGAGTCAGTGTATGTGCTATGCGTTGCCTCTTTGCCAAGGCCAGGGCATACTGGGCACGCCTCCTTCTGCCTATTGGGGTAGGCTCAGGTTGTTCCTCCTCTGAGTCACGCTGTGCATGTGCAGGCCTTGGCAATGGTGGGGGGCTGTTTGGCCCTGCCCCATGCTGTTCCTGCTGCAGCTGTTTTCGCAGTATCATATTGTGTAGCATGGCACATACCATGACAATTTGGGTACATGTAGTTGGTGAGTACTGCAAGGCTCCACCAGATGTGTCCAGGCACCGGAACCATGACTTGAGCATCCCAAACACATGCTCAATAATGTTTCTTGTTTGTGTGTGTGCCTCATTATGGAGTTCTTGTTCGGGTGTGTGTGTATTTCTGATGGGTGTCATCAGCCACAGCTCCAGTGCGTATCCAGCATCCCCCACTAGGTGACCATCAGGGATGTCCCCATTGGCACATCTCTGGTACAGCTGCGTCAGATGCCAGATGTGGGAATCATGATAGCTTCCAGGGCAGCCAGCACACACATAGGTTCATAGGTTAGTACTAGGCTAACTGACCTTGCGAGCCATTTTAAGCCTAGCCAATTATCCCTTGTGAGATTCAAACCCTGCACCTTGTGTTTGTAAGGCAAACACCTTAACCATTAGGCCACCCTCCCAACCCTAAAAAAAATATTTGTATGAATTATAGGTTCACACATTCATTAGTATGCCCTGGGCATTGCACATGACCTGGCAGTTGATGGAGGGGAAGCCCTTGCGGTTGATGTAGACTCTACCCCGCTCACCGGGTGGTGCTTTGATGTGTATGTGCATTCAGTCTATTGCACCCATACCTCAGGGTATTCCACTATTTGGTGGAAGAGACGCATATTGCTGGCCAATGCCTCACTGGAATTGGAAAAATATACATGCTCACCGACATGTACTGACATGGCATCCAGGAACTGGTGCAGTACCTAGGATGCTGATGCCTGTGAAACCCCCATCATATCACCAGTTGGTCTCTGGAAGGCACCTGTTGCTAGTATTCATAGGCCAACACATACCTTGGTATCCACTGGGATGGGTTCCCCTCTGTTGGTTCTGTGTGTGAGGCGTGACCGGCACAGCTCAACAATTTTCTGCAGGAGGTCTCTGCCCATTCTATAGCGCTCTACTATCTCCAGTTCCTGTAGCCCCTGGTAGGTTACCCTGGGTCTGTACACTCTTCTCCGTCTCCTCACTGTGGGTTGCTCAGCAGCATTCACAACATCACCACCCTCAGCACCTTGCACATGTTGGTTTATAATAGCAATGGCAGCCCCTAGCATTTTGTCAGCCTGAAGCTTTTTGAGTTTTCACTCTTTCTAAACTGCAGAGTTGCAGAGTTCTTGTGAAAAAACAGGTTAGACTGCTGTTTGCAGAGTTTAAATTGCTGGGCTGGGCTAGTCGTCTGCCTGTGCAATTGGCTGATTGTAATATATTTCACCTGGTAGCTCTGCTAGTTCTCCTTGGTTAACTTCCTACTACTTTTTTCCTTCCTTTTTCCCTTTCTGTTTCCACAAGGGGCAGTGGCGCGCACACAAGCACACACTCGCCTACACGTGCGCACACACGCGCACACGAGCGCACACGATGTCCGCCCGTTTGCAATAAATTTCGGATATATCCACGGCATACACCTTTGGTTTCTTGTTTTCAGCTACTACCATTGTAAACACGCCTCTTTGCAATCCTGAGCAAGTCAGGGCAAACACATGCCACTGTGCTCCAATCACCTTACAGTCGTTCAGACATACCCCCTCATGATGTCACCTATCTTCTACTCGACTACTACCCTACTCCTACACTTACACTCTAGGGACATGGCTCACATGCCAGGGAAATTTGGAATTCACTATCCTTATCCTCATTTGCATAGGATTGCCTACTAATGCTTGGTTACATCTTTCACACTAAGCTTCCCCCCTTAGCAACCACTACTCGGTGGCCATGTTGTTTGCAGCCTGCCATTCACCTGCATGGCAGAGCAAGATTTTTAGTGTAAAAGCACATTTGTGGCTATTTTTCCATTTTTTTCTTTTTATTTAAAGCGCAGCATATTTGCGCGACACTGCGCTATGCTTAAATATCGGCAATCGTGAAAAAAAATAACATTAGATTTTAAAAATTTACGACATTTGCAAATGCCAATGGCCTTATATTTGGCCATTAGCATGCTTCCTTAACTAGATGCATCCTTTATTTGGAGCTGTCATGGCTCCATTTAGCTATTTGCAGAATGGTACTCCGTTACTAATGGAGTACATTTCTGCAGATAACACTACTCTTACATGGACAGGTTAGTGGTTCCTGGATAGCAAATTTACCTCATTTGCATAGCTTTCAGCAGAAAATGAGGTAATTTGCATAGCATAACACTGTCCATGCAAGAGTAGCTTTAGAAGCTCTCATGCACGCCCCTACCGGCTATTGCTGAATCGCACAGCAGACATATTGCCTGTCTGCCATCTTACACTGTTCTTACACTCCGTGCAAGCCTTTGTAAATCCGGCCCATTATTTTTGTGTGTGTCTGCTTCAGACAGCAGAAGGCCTGCAGACCTTCATTTATATTACCACAAGTTCCAAGACAAGTCATAGTAGATCTACAGAAAATAATGTGCAGTGACACTTCTTGGTTTTCTTGTGCATCTTTTCTAGTATCACTTAATGCTAATGTGTTTCTATATAGGGTTATCAGTTTGAGATAACCTGTAAGTAATTGTTCTTTGCAATTTGCACAGTAGAGCTAAGTAGGTCAGAAATGTGAATTATGGGTCTTACCCGTTTCCAGATTTCTTTAATAACTGTATATACTTAAACTCAGATTCAGTGTTTAAATGTTGCAAGGTCAAATGAGTCATCACATGTTGTTTAATACTCAATGTGTACTTTTATAATGTGTTATACATCTGTTATTCATTATTTTTCAAAAAGGAACTATAAAATATATGAATGTAAAGCATGGTTTAAAAGATGTACTAGGTTAATTACTTTAGCACATGAGAAAAATAATATGGCATCTGCTTTGTCCAGTAATGTCAGTGTTGTTTCTTTTTATTATTGTTGTTTCCATAACACTTCCTGCTGCATTTGATCATTCCATGTAACTGTAAATGACTGAATCCTGTTTTATTGTATTGTTTCTAATTCACTTATGATTTTTGTTATTTGTCTGTATGATTAATTTACACCATGCTTTATTTGTACTCATACTGAGACTGAAATTGTTATGCTCCACGGTGGTGCAGCGGTAGCGTTGTTGCCTCACAGCAAGAGGTTCTCCCGTTTGATTCTCAGCTAGTGTGCGGAGAGTGCCTTCTGTATGGAGTCTGCATGTCCTCCCTGCGTGTCGAGTGGCATTCTGAAAAACATGCGTGAATGGGTGTGCCTTCGTTGAAGGTTGGGTGTCGAGCTGGCAACTCGGCACCATGAAAATCTACTGCCAATCATTAGCGGTCCGGAGTTCCACTGTGGTGACCCCTAACTGGGAAAAGTCAAAAGACAACAACAACTGAGACTGAAATTGGCCCATTGGTATCAGTGTTCTACACCAGTTGCCAAATTTAAATGAATAAATAAATACATTATATTTTATTTTCTTGTCCGTGAATATCATTAACAATTTATGACTGGAAATATCCTAGGAAGTGGTCACTTTTTAATTAGAAAAGCTTACTATTATACTTAATCATTTTATCTGTTTGTACTACAGATAATCTCTTTTATTGTTTTAGATATTAATAAGAAATAAGTTATTAATTGGGCCACAGTGTTTAAACACTTTAATTTTAGTAGCAATACTTTCCATTAATGCTTATACCATACATTCTACCATAAACTCTCAATTTAACCAGAACTAAAAAAAAATGGCACTTTCAAGCAACAGGCAGAAAATATTGAAGAAATACAGTACATTCACGTGTTGCACTTTCTGTTTTCCCCCTGCAGAAATATACCTTATGTTTTTAGAGTTTTAGAGTTTTAAAAAGGAAGATAGGAATAAATTCCCTCTCTCCCCAACCTGAGAACAAGTCAAACCAAACAAATAGTACAGGGTACAATATTAGGCCTATTTTAATAGTAACTCTCAAGCAACCAGAAACTACAGTTATCCAGCATCTACCAATCCCTGTGGGTGCTGCTTAACTAAGAGATTACTGTATTACTTACAGGAACAAGCATAACAGATACTCCTTACTCCTTTATAGCTGACAGTAACAATCCAAATGCCCTACACATAAAGGGTCCTGATACTCATGTTCATGCTTGCATTCCAGTCAGATGTGGTCCATTTAAATGCAAAAAAAAAAAACAAACAAAAAACTGCAATACATGAAAGAAAATATAAATAGTACATCATATAAAACTATAATCCAGTGAATGTATATTAACAAAAATAGTTTTATTTTATTGTAGAATACTTATGATTATAGAGTAACCAATGGCTGCACTGTAAGAAAATTAGTTTTGTATTTTTGTGGAATGCTTATGTTGTCACTCAAAAGTACCAAAACTCTTGCATGTATGCTAAGTTATATCAGTTCTCTGAATTTCTATATGTTTGCATCTTGCATTTATGGTCTGGGTCACTGCTGACAAAGGTTTATTGGGCCAGCTCACCTGCCACTTATTAAATGCACAGGCACACACATGGACACACACATGCGTGCACACACACACACACACACACACACACACACACACACACACACACACACACACACACACACACACACACACACACACACACACACACACACACACACACACATAAAACCTTCTAGCTGTTGTCTAAGACTACTATACAATTACCCAGTAGTTTGTTAACAAGATTTTCTAATTTTCATATCCTCTGTTCCTTTGGTGATATGAACTGGAATCTATGTGGTTGGCTTCCTGATGTTCTGCTCCTCTAAAAGTTGTTTATTTTGCATTGGTACAGTTTTGCATTTCCAGCAGGTATAGTCACTACTGCTTGATGAATGTGACTTTATTATGAAGTGATCCTTTCCAACATTTTCCTTGTTACCCAAATAACCACATATCACCAACATCATTACTTTATGAAAATCAAAGCAGGTTAGCATGTTTCCTTCTGACATTTGACAGATGCCTGTTATACACAGCTAATTGCACTACTACTTTTAATTGACAGAAAAAATAAAATTAATCAAATCAGAGCATGTTTTAGTCTGAACTTTCTCTGCATTCTTTCTCAATTGTTTATATACTATATCACCCTCAAGTTTTGCAGAAACTTTGTACTTAGGTCCGAAACTAAATTTTGAACACTATGTTTCAGCTGATCACCTCAGTAAGTTATTGTTGGGCTCTTGCAGAATCATTGAGTGGAGTATTTCTAGAAACAATCGAACAAAGACATATCCAGTACTACCATCTGCAAAGTGAATAACTATAATGCACTTATCAGCTATTGCTAACAAGGGAAGCACCAAATGAAAGAAGACAGTTAGCATAATATTTATGATTTTAACCTTCCAGGTACAAGGTGCATTGTTTGATTCTGATCTCTAGTTGTAGGCTAGGCTCATAATATTCTGCAGACTGATAGCGTAGTAACCTATGAACCTAAATGCTAATCAAAATATAAACATTTTTTGAAGGAGTATAAAAGTATTGCCAAGATGAATTAGTTGCCTGTAAGAAAGAGTCCTAAAAGATGAAGAAAAAGCTCAGTTTTATTTTTGCTAGAAATAGTTTTCTCTCAATTTACTTCCAAACTAAGGACCAGGAGCTGCCCTAGGTCAACTCGTGCTCTAGGCAAAAGGGCTCCATGGCGCACCCCACCACACCACCCAGTTCCCCCATCCTGATCTACCTACATCAAATAAATACTGGAAAAGCTCCCCTGCTAGTGTGGTGCCCTAGGCGGTCACCTAGTTGGCCTATGCCTAAGGCCGGCTATGCTAAGGACACCGTAAGACCCACACCCTCACTGTCCCACTGAGAGAAGCTAAAGTAATGATTAAGGTTTTTTTCAAGTCTAACATCCACAAACTGATATTAGGTAGAGTACAGAAGTCTGTAATAGACATATTTCAGAATAGCAGCATTTTTTAGCGCAAGCTGTTTCTGTCAAGCAATATCAAGATCAGTTAGAGCTATCACAGCAATGAGTATTTTTTAAAAAATGGCAACCACTCACAGATATCATCATAAATCATCCTTAATAAAAATGTATGTTTGCTTATTGCATCAAATAGGAAAAACAGATGAGGCAATAGTCAATAGTACTTGTGATGGAAAGGAAAATAAAGACAAAATATTTGAGATATTTTGTGTTTTACTGAAAATAATATTGGATATTTGAAAAATATTGCAAATGTTGACATTATTTTATTAATATTCATTCATAGAAAGATTTTATTTACTTGTTGGAAGGAAAATTATTTAATTCTAGATCTTTGATGTGTATCAGGCAGGCTTACATTGTCATACATAGCAAGGTCATATCCATATATAATAGCAAAGAAAAACTAATTAAGAGAACCATTTTCCTGTAGCTTTTGCACTGATTCATTTAATGTCAGCATTTTTATTTCCTTATATTTCATTTCATAGTTAGACTAGATAATACTCTGGCAACAGGGTGAAGTGGTTCTAAATATCTCATGGTAAACTAGTCAAGAAGACACTTAGTCAAAAAAGTAATAGCGTAATTGAGTAACTGAGCAACTAACATCAGGTGGCACAATGCCAGGGCACTTCTATGGGCTAGGCTTGTAAAGGCACCAGGGCCATTAGCCTAGTACACACCTATGAACCTATGAACCTAAGAAAACTCATTTGACTAGTTTACACACTGACATCTCACCCTACTCATTGTACCCAGAAACACGTACATACATACCCCCCACACACACATACGTATATATATTTATATATATATATATATACATTCTCTGCTCACGTCAGTAAAGACAAAACATACTTTTAATGTGGGTGGCAAATCCACCACCCCTCTGAAAGTTATGTAACTAACTCCAAGATAACTCTTACCTTGGGGTAAGTTTTGCTTGGGACACAGAGAGTTGCATAAACACCTGTCATGTGCAATGGTCACAAAGATGGTGCTAACCTTCGATAAAGTATGAGCCAATAATACACCATCCCTTTATGTATACCCACTCAACACAAAACACAGACACCCAGTTTCCCTGTTCACCATGCACAAGTGCACACACTCATACACACACACACACACACACACACACACACACACACACACACACACACACACACACACACACACACACACACACACACACACACACACACTCACACACACACACATACCCCTCTCTCTCTATTCACATCCAAACAAAAACAACATACTTTGTATGTGGGAAGAAAGCTCACAAGCACACAAAAACTTATGTAACTAACTCCAAAATAGCTCTTACCTTGAAATAAATGCTGTTTGGAAACAGAATTGCATAAGCACCTATCTTGCTCACCTTCCATAAACTATCCACCAAAATTACACTGTTCCTTTACCTACACATGCACTCAGTGCAAAACTTAAAGCATGATCTTCCTTTTTATAACACACTCACACACACACACACACACACACACACACACACACACACACACACACACACACACACACACACATATGCATATAGTAAACCCAAGTACAGAGCCGGATCATGGTCAAGTGGGGTCCTAAGCAGGGTAACTGATCAGGGCCCCCCCACAGCTGCCCCCCAGCAGTCCCCTCCAGCCATTCCAGTGTCCCATTATTTGGCTATTTCTCCACAGTTACCATAAACACTGTTTAAACCTGTCAGTGTGCATTCTATTTTTTACTTTACTTCTACAATGATTAGAGATATTTAAAGCATTAATTACAGATTTTATAGCACAAACACTGATAGCCATTTGTTAAACAAAACAATACAGTCTCACAATGAAAACAGACTTAGCAAGAGCAGTAAACTTCTCTGTCCTTGAAAGTCACATTCATTCAAATGGCATTGAAAGCCACATTCAAAGAAAATACATCTGGCCAGTGACGATTTAAGTTTGCCTTTGGACTGTTTTTAACCCATAGGGCCCTTGCACAGATTTTTGGACCATGCATACATGCATGTGTTCTTTGTGCATCATCCTTGTATTAAATTGTATTTTTTTGCATAATACAGCACCAGTTGTTAGAAAGTGTTTTAAATTTGTAAGTGTGAACATTTTTCCAGTAGGCAATGAAACAAAATGTATGAACCCATAATGATAAAACTACCCATTACAAAACATTTCAACCACAAAAGGCCACTATAACTTCTGTCATTAAAATTCAACAATATCAGTCAATATACATAATCTCTGCAGAATTAAAAGTCATGTGAATAATTCCACATTAAATAGATTTATAACTAATGAAGAGGTTGCTGCTGGTAAACAACATTACATTTCAATGTTTCATGTAGAAATTCAGTGCCTGCTTCCCTTGAAGAATAAACTATCCATGTTACATTGAAAAATGGTTAGGTGATAAACAGCACAATAGGGAATGGCTGTCAAATTGACAACAGGTTCAGAGTTACTAGACATCATATCCCAAGGAGGACACACTTAGGAGTGCAGTACCCCCATCTGCCCTTAAAAGGGGACACTGCAATATCAGCAGTTCTTGCACAAGGTGAAGTAAAACCCACAGCATTCTCCATCAAAGGCAAGTATACTACCTGTTGTGCTACTAACATTACTTTCAAACTGTATAGCAAACTGTATAGCACAAACACTAATGATAGCCATTTGCTAAACAAAACAGTTACACATTGAAAACCGACTTAGCATGAGCAAAAGTATACTTTCTTCCCTTGAAATGCAATATTCTTTGAAAATACACAAAAATTCAACATTTCTTGAAAATACACAGAAGCTCAACAGTCTTTGAAAATGCACAGAAGCTCAACAGTCTTTGAAAAAGGACAGAAGCTCAGCATTCCTTGAAAATGCATTGCTAAAGACAGTTTGGTAGTTAGAGTCGAGGATTCAAACTCTAGGGTCCTGTACTGAAGGTACAAGGTTTGAGCCTGAATGAGTTAAGTAGCCTAAAATCCCTAATTAGAGGTATTTCACACACACATACACTCCTCCACTAACCTACTTTTTCATGACTGACGATTAACCCGTTTATCTGGAATGGCAACAGCACTCCAAATTTGCTTGTTTTCTAAAAATCACATGCTCCATTACAGTTTAAATGTGCATGCATCCTATTAAAGATACATGTACAGATGCTACTAAGGATCCTTAAAGAAGAAATGTAAGTTTTTGTGGCAGCACACTTGCCAGTGAGCCCCCTCCCTGGCTAGTGGACTTCCAAAGCCAATGAGCCCTAGGTGACTGCCTAGGTCACCTAATGCTGGATTCAGCTCCACCCATGTACAAATTGCCAATGTTCACTCAAACAAACAAAACTTACACACACCATAAACTTCCCTCCACAGCATACAACCTACTCCTCAAGCTGCAAATCATTTATGCAAATTCACTCATCAATACACTGATGCATACATACAAACTAAACATCTGTTTTAATGCCATTCTTAGGTCTAAAAGCAAATATATCTGTATCTATATCTATCTATCTGCTTGGGAATTTATTTTTTTTATTTTATTTAACATTTGTTTGCCAAGAAAATCTGACTGGGACAGAGCCCATATTCAGTGAGGCTAGGGACAAAGACTCCAGATGCATGTCTTTCAAATGTGGGATGAAACAGGAGCATCTGGAGGAAACCCATATGAACAGAGGGAAGACATACAGCACAGAAGATACTCAAGCTGAGAATCGAACTGAAGAACCTCTTGCTGTGAGGTGACTACTCTAACCACTACACCAAGGCACCCCCATTTGTTTTAATATATATATATATATATATATATATATATATATATATATATATATATATATATATATATATATATATATATATATATATATATATATATATATATGTGTGTGTGTGTGTGTGTGTGTATATATATGTATATATATACACACACACATGTATGCATATATATTTTATTTATTATTTATTTAACATTTGTTTACCAGGAAACCCTGACTTGGAACGAAGCCAGTTTTCAGTAGAGGCCCAGGAAAAAATCTCCAGACATATGTCTTTGTGCTCTGGAAAGAAACCAGAGCACCCGGATAAACCCCATACGAATGCAGGGAGGACATGCCTACTCCACACAGAGGGCATCCCAGCTGAGAATCAAACCGGAGAACCTCTTGCTGTGAGGTGACAACGTTAACTGCTGCAGTATATATATATATATATATATATATATATATATATATATATATATATATATATATATATATACACACTTATGCATATATGTGTGTGTGTGTGTGTGTGTGTGTGTGTGTGTGTGTGTGTGTGTGTGTGTATATATATATGGTCTATATTAGTTTGCTGAAAGTGTATTTCAGCGAACACCTAATCACCGACCCCTATTCAGTGAAAATCACTTCTGCGAATGTACAAGCAACAAAAACTGGAGCTAGTCCCTTTAAAGTATGGTACCTGCAGCCCAGGTAATAGAAGTCAGCTATAGACTTACACCTTTTTAGGACCTCCTTAGGGTCAGTATGGGAGAAGTTATTGGAGAGAGAGTCCACAGTAATCTGAAGTACACTGGTGAAAGGAAAGAAGACAAATCAAGGCTGAAGTGAATGACTCCGAGATCCGAGTTTGGTTTTGGACACTGTGACTGGCAGTGGAAGTCCAGTTAACTGAGACTTTGAATTGAACAACTACAGAATTGTTGGTAACAAACTTCATTTTTTCCAGAGGAAGGCATAGTTATAAGGAACTTTGAACTGTTTAATTTAAACGCCGAGGAAGACTTTTATTTTTTGAAAACTGTTTCATTGAATCATGAATGTGAGACTGTCAGTTTTGAAATTTGTGTTTTGCACCTGCAGAGATCACTAATGCTGAAGTGGCTAATTAACTGAAATTGAACTGCTGTTTTATTTGAGCTATAACTGTATTTTAATTCCATCTGTGGCAGAGTAAGCCTGCTTTATGTGTAGTTAAATAAAACAACTGTTTTTCAAAAGCCTTGGTTTTTCTATTGCATAAAATTCCACATTATATGCATATACATAGATAAATAGATACATAGATAGCAATAAATACAGATATATAGATAAAGACAGACCCCCGGATTCACAAATCCTCCGTGTAAGACTTAATAAGTCTTACTCGGAGGCTTCAGTTGAACCGTATGACATCAATGTGCCATGAATATGCATGAGGGCACGCTGACCCAACCGTAAGTCCTACACGGACCATGTAAGAAAGCAGGGGGCGTGTCCAACTGCCGAGCAGTCCAAATGTCCACGCCCCTGCAAGTGTTTAAAAAAAAAGGAAATAAACAAGAGCGAGTCCGCTCAAATGTCCCTGCACCCAACACCTCACTGTCTGATAATGTAAACCCCCATCACAAATCTAAAACGCATAACCATAACATTTTTTTTAAATACCCAAAATAGCTGCCCGTATTTGCGCGTGTGTGAGCGGGTGTGCCCATTGCTTAGTTACAGTTAGCAATTCTCACATGGAAGAGCATAAGAAAGAATGTTTATGCAAATCACACCAAATAGCAATGGCGTAATGGTAGAGTGTTCACACAAAGAAGAGGCATTCACGGTTCGAGTCGCACCACTCCCTTTCGTATTTATTTTTTAAATCAGTATATGGAATAATACCCAACATATATATGTTTAAACACAACTAAAAAGCAGTGAAATGGCCAATGTATCAGTGAATATAATAAATATTTTAAAGGATCCCAATATAAAACTGGCCGCAGTTAAGCAGCGCTTCACCCAGCGCAATGTAGTTGCCCCTAGCTAACTCGCGCTTTACCCAGCGCAATGTAGTTGCCCATAGCTAAATCGCACTTTACCCAGTGCAAAATAGTTGCCCAAAGCTAAATAGCACTTTACCTAGCGCAATCGTTTTGCACGGAGGTGCACGCCGCGCCAACCAGCATCCCATCGGGCAACGTGGAGCAATGTAGAGCAAAGTTGCTTACACACAGCCACGCCCCCTAACTTGTCTGGACAGTAGTAAAATAAAATACAATGATAAGGTTTGAACCCAGGACACTGTACACCATAATCAAAGTACTGAACCACTAAGCCACGACAGGTTAGGAAAAATATCCAGTGTTAACATATATATAGTAATAAATGTTTGCTTAACCATTGCTAAGCATGTCTGCAGTCAGCTGAGAATATTCAAAAATGGCCAATCACAGAAAAGTGCGGGAAATGCGGCATATTTAAGCCGCATTGGAGGGAATACTCACCATAACTGATTGTAGCTCCCATCTGCAGTTAGAATGTCTGGTGTTGGAGAGGGTACACGCTTTTGAGCGCAACGCTGGGGCATCAAGGAGTCAAGATATATGGTTTGGCTCCTAGTCCATCGGCATGAGATTCAACTCCTGCAGGCCAGTTACAAGGAATGGAGTTTAAGGCGGAGGCTTGGAACTGGTTGGCTCATGAACTCACCAGTGCCACAGAAGTCCCACGGACTGGTGAGCAGGTCCGTCACCACCATGCAGACCTGAAGAGGTGGAAGCAGGACCTTCTGAACCAGTGGATCCAGGAGGCCCATCAAATGCGGGATGCCCCACTACTAAGTAGGTAGCCATGGAATGCAGTATGTAAGATAAGCTAATATAGTCTAAATAATGGATAGGTATGCCTCAATATCCCTTTATTTACTCCACAGCTGCAGGTGCTCATGCTATGAATCAGCAAGCCTATGCAGATAGGCTGCTAAAGCTGTGCCACCAGGCAGGTTAGTAAATATTCTGCATGTATTGTTACATGATATATGTGAGTGAGCATGAGAAAAGTGTTTAAGCCCAATAATACAGCAATAAGATGTCCTGATTAAATCCTCTGCATGTACTGTTATATAACAAACGTCAGTGAGCCAGAAATTGAGTGTACTAACCCACCAATCAAGCTAAAATAATTCTGGAATACTATCCCTGCATGTATTGTCATAACATATAAGTGAGCAGGCCTGAAAAAGAGTGTTGTAACCCATCAAGAAAGGTATAATATGTCCTGAATATGTCTTCCATATGCACTGTAATAACAAGTAAAGGAGAGAGCCTGTAGAAAAGAGTGTTCAATGTAATTAATAAAGGTATAAAATTTGGAGTGTGTCTGTGTCACTTACTTTGAAATGTTGTTGTACCCTTGCAATAAATAAATAGTACTGTTGTATTAGGTGCTGTCAACCCACAGTTGTGCAGTCCCATAGAAAGTGGATGAAGGAAGTGGCAGTAGCTGTGAAGCATAAAACATTCATTCCCTGAATAAATCATCTGCATGTACTGTTACATATCATAAGTCAGATAGCCTGGAATAGAGTGTAGTAACCCATGAATAAAGCAAAAACATGTCTGGAATACTATCTCTGCATGCACTGTCATAGATAAAATGTGAGTGAGCCTGAAAAACAGTCTTGTAACCTATCAATAAAGGTATAACATGTCCTGAATAGGTCTACTGTATGCAGTGTAATGTCAAATACAGGAGAGAGCCTGTAGAAAAGAGTTTTAATGTAAATAAGAAAGGTATAATACTTGCAATGTGTATGTGCCAGTTACTCAGAAATGTTGTTGAACCCTTGCAGTGAAGAAATGTTACTCTGTTGTAGTAAGTGCTGACAACCCCCAGGAGTGCAGTCCCATATAAAGTGGATGAAGGAAGTGCCAGTAGCTGTGAAGTATGCAACAGTCCTAAACAGTTGTGAAATGGCTGACATGCATAGGTAAATCTGGCATACGAGTAGCCTGTCAAGGTGTTCCCCAGAAACTTTAGTGTGTTACCTGAAAAGTAGGGTTATGTAGAAAACAAGTGAAAAAGCCATGTGAACACATCCAGATGTGCACATACATAAACAAGTCAATTTAATACAAGTATGCAGCAGTAACATCTGCATCCTGGACAGTTACCATGTCAGATATAGGCCAGGTATATCATGAAGTAGCAAAACCCATAATGCAATCAATGCATGTTGCTTAGTGTAAGAATACATGTAGGGGATATACACCTGCAGTCAATAGGAATGTAGTGTACAGTTAAAGTACTAATAAGATGTTAATGGAGGTTTCTTTTTACACCCTACTCCATGTGCATAAACAATGCAATTCCACACCTCAATAGGTATGTGTAATCTCATTACATTTGTTGGGACATATGTAATATTGTTATATAAATCTGCACCTACTTTGATGCATGTCCCCTGTTAAAACATCACAATCTTGGTGGCCTGTTGCCACCAATCATCCCTGCATGCTGTTGGAATGTCCACTGTCATTCAATACATGCATGTGTTATGCTTTCTGTTCAACTGTTGTAACCCTGGTGTGTTGGGTTAATGGGAATATTACTGCATACTGTTACAAATAACTTGGAATGCTGTTGTCTATGTTGTAATTAAAAACACCTAATCACAGAATGTATGGGAAGGCCGGTCCCAGCGGATCCACCTGTCCCACCTCAGCTGGCAGTTGCACCTGGCACCAGTAGGTCTGGTGCCCAGCCCAGGCAACCCTCCTCCGTAGGTCCTGTGCCACCTTCGGGTGGAAGCACTGCAGGGGATGGGGCTCGCCCCCCCTGCAAGCATGGGCGGAGAAGGGCCTCCTGTCACCTTCCGAAGGGTCCGGGTTGTGGTGCGTAGGGAGATCCAGCGTTAGTCGCTGATCCCCTATGCTAGCTCTAGGTGAGAGTGGTGCGACTCACGGGTGAGCCTGCCCCTCCTACGCAGCCCCCAGCACAGCAACCCTTGGGTCTGTGAAGGTCCAGTGGTGACTGCCCATGGGTGGGGATATCAGTCCCACTGTTACTATCTGTGGGCTCATGGGCTTGCGATTTCCAAACATCCGTCCCCGTCAATTGTGTTTACCCACCCCATGTGTCATACTCCACCCCTGTATGCATCTTGTTTGTCTTGTCTGTTTACCTACCCAACCTACCTCCCCAAATATACCTACTTCCTCTACCTCACTTACAACTCTTCCCTGAAAAAAAAAAGGGCAATCTGTACCCGAAAAAAAATTACGCCCCCATACATAGCTTCCCATTTCGCACACATGTCCATTGGACATGTACACTGATAATTCTAATTGGCAGTACAACAAACTGTGTTGTCCTCACCCCTCTCTCAGGGGTGGAAGGTTTCAAATTTCACTCCAAATTTTCAACATATGCACAGCTATTGCTGGCAAAGAAATGGGCAGCTATGGACCTTCCCTACACCCATCCTGCACATCCCAAGCTTGTTTTCCTACTGTCTTTCCCTCTCTGTGCCCCCTTTTTCACCACTTTCCTATCTCCCCATTTTCTTTTCTTTCAAAGAAATTAGCGCGGGGTTAGCGGGAGTAAGCACTTTTAAGAGTAGTAAGCAGGATTAAGTGAGTGTGCGCATGTGTGCACTTAGCTAAGCATCGCGCAAACCCACGCAAACCCACTTACTACTGCTTAAAAGTGCCTTAGTCACTCTATGGCAGGGCCCTTGTTCTGCTGAGCAGCAAAAGAAAAAACCTCTGCCAGTCTCGAACCCCAGACCATTGACACAATAGACTGCATGAATTACCACTAAGCCACAGCAGATATACGAATAGCTTGGTTCTGAAATAAATATATCATGCATTACAATGAGGGAATGTAAATGGAAATTAGGAATGGTATAACACAAACCCTTTTCTGTGGGTCTTTACTAGCAGTGGTTGTGGAATTGCATAACATGACTGTGAAAGGAGAACCAGCCATCCTAGCAGGGAATAATGTTACAGTAGCAACTTACAAATACCACACAGTATCAGACCAGGATAGCCACTGGCCACAGGAATACAGTGCAATAACCACATTTGTATGGCAGTTAATTGTGTAATTGAGAAAAAAGTACATACTCCCATGTATCCTGTGTTAGCATTTGGAGGGGTGCGTACATGTCTACACTGAGATGTGTGTACTGGAAGCAGCAACATGCAGGTATGAGTACAACATGCACATAAGTGGCTACAAACCTAGCATCAGATAAGAGACATATACCAACCTTCAGACTGACACAACGGTATCCAGAGCAAACAAGAATGGGCCCCACCTTTGAAATCTGAAAGGGCTATGCCTACCTAACCTAGCATTTTATAGCAGTGGGCTGCAATCACAGTGAGTAATGCAATCACCAAACAGCAGGCTGCATGCAATTACTGAATGGTAGGCAGCAATTGGTGCAGAGGCTGTCACATGCACAAGTGCAGATACCTAGAAAAGCAGGCTGTACCTGCAGTCCACACATGCAATTATATCATTGCAGGTGTCGTGAGACAGAGAGTGAGAGAGAGAGAGACACCCACACAGAGTGAGACAGAGACAGAAGAGAGGCAGAAACAGAGACCAAAGGTGACATAGAAGGCAAAAACCCAAATTAAACCAGGCAAAAAAAAAAGACCAAAGGTGAAATAGAGGGCAAAAATCCAAATCAAACCAGCCAAAAAAAAAAAAAAAGACCGAAGGTGAAATAGAGGGCAAAAACCCAAATCAAACCAGCAAAAAAAAAAAAAAAAAGATACAAAACCGTAACACACGGAGCAGGTAAATACAAAGGTAAGGTATGTAACTCAAATGTATGTGTTGGCATGTTGTAGATGTTCCCGAAGAGTACTCTACACACTGCAAATCATCCATGTGTGGCAGCAGTATGTATCTATCTGTATCTGCACATGTGCATAGGGCAAGGGACATACTGCAACTGTTAGTGAAGGGTGGACAGCTATCTGTCAGTGAATGTTGATATGTGCATATATCCATGTAGGTTGCAGTGTGTGGCCTTGAAGACAGCATGCAGTGCGCTGGAGTGGCCTTAGGTCAACTGGTGCCCTAGGCAAAAGGGTCCCACGGCACCCCCTACCACACTTCCTGGTGCCCCCATCCTTGTGTCCACATAAATAGTGGAAAAGCACCCCTGATAGAGCGGTGCCCTAGGTGGCCGCTCAGTAGGCCTATGCCTAAGGCCAGCTATGGTAGTGCTGATATATGTCATGTGGTGGTTAAATGCTGTGGGACAGATTTGTCAGATCTGATGTGTTATAGACAGTGAGGCCTGCTAATGCTACAAGGGCTGAGGACACCCACATGCATTCTGCACAATACTGTGCAATGTAATCACATACCTGTACATCCCACAACTGTCGCATAAGTGAGATCCCCACCATGAAAGGTGGACTGTACATGTGCATATATGTACATCCATGTGTACAGCAATTGATGTGTACATGTATGTGTATAGATATGCATATATATATAATATATAGATATATAGATATATATATATATATATATATATATATATATATATATATGCATATAGAGTGAGAGAGAGACACACAGAGACACGGGGTCATATGTACCACAACAGGTGTGTGGTGAACAAAGCATCAACTGTAGACAAGTGTTGATACTGCAGTGCCATTCCACCTTCCCAAAACAGTGTACCCATTAACTAACACATAGGCAGAGATCTACCTAATAGTGAAGGTG
The DNA here is from genome assembly GCF_019279795.1 of Protopterus annectens. Lineage (NCBI taxonomy): Eukaryota > Metazoa > Chordata > Ceratodontiformes > Protopteridae > Protopterus > Protopterus annectens. The sequence continues at coordinate 409,992,069 of NC_056726.1, read as the reverse complement.
TTATAAGGGAACATGGGACACAGGTGGACAGTAGCCTCCACTATGATGAAGACAGTGCCACACTACACCTGTAATCTGTCTGTGTGGTATGTGTCATGACAACAGGTGTGTCATCTATGGAAGTATAGGGTAGGGTTCCCCTCTACTCATCACAATGCCCTGTGTGGTATGTACTTCACATGACAACTACACCAGGTGAACAGGCGACAGACAGACCTCCCAAAGGGTGATACTGACTGCAAACAGATGCCCTATGCAGACTGACTCACAAAATCACAACTACACTGTATTGCATACTGGCCACACAGAGGTGACCTCTGCCAGACATACAAAGGTATGTCACACCCATAGCTGGGTGACAACCACCATGGCAACATATCACAACCCCCTCGGGGTTACACGCTCTAGGGCCCTAAACCATGTCAGCTCACTAAACAGCACATGCTGGAGGGATAGGTTCCCATCTCAGACATATGCCATACACTGGAATAGACAACATAGCAATAGCAAACAAGGCTCCTCCTTAGCAGTTGTTATAAATACCCCTGATGATTGTGTGTGAGATTGTTAATACACCCCAGGAAACACCTCTGTGGTTTAGGATGGAAGGGGCAAGTGAAATCAAAGTACATGTGTGTCAAAGGCCAGGGTAGCATATGGCTAGGCTGCCGTAGGCCCTAGGGCCAATAGCATATTACCTACCTATGACACTATGCACTCACATGTACTTAATTCAATAGCTGCTATGTGAGGTTGAATGAGTGTAATGCTGAATGTGTGCAAGGTCTGTAAATGTGTGATAGCTTAGTGTGATGTTGTATCTGACATGGTAGTTCCTAACATAGCTGTGAGGAAAGCAACTGATGTGTAATGTACTGTTAGGCAGACATAGTAGTACGGCATATGATGTGACGTAGTTCTCCGTTGATGAATGTGGTGTCTCATTGTAGGCTAAAGCAATACATGTATGCTTAGTGAGTGGTACTGCAGGTGAATCCATCACCAATATGAACTGTAGTACTACCTGAAGCTGTAGGGCTAAACAGCACAGTATGGTGTGTGTTCACATTGCTTGGAAACACTGTCATGTGTGTTTCCTGTAGTCTGCACAGAGGACAGACTGCAGGCATAAGGGTGTGTAAGTAGTGGTACACAGCACCGTATGGTACACAGGTAATGCTCATCTGTAATGGCATACAGTGGTGCATTGTATGTTTGCCTGATGTGTGTGTGATTATGCCTGTACAATGGCTGCAATCATATGTGTGTTATAGGGTTGACATGTGTATCCAGCAACATCTATAGTTTGTTACAGCAGTATGCCACCTATAGTAACTACTGGACACATCTGTTAGGCAGAGCTATGGCATCAATGACTAGGGTGTTTGATTGGTACTACTGTATCTGTACTTTACATCCATTGCAATGGATGACATCTCTGTTCATGCATTGGTGTGATATATACCCCTGCCTTGAGGTTGTGCAATGTGTCACAAACAGTGTGTTGTGTACTGTTGTATAGTGGTGTGATATATAGAGTCTGCCAGGCAGTGTTAGTTGTGGCCTAAGAACCAATAAGTGTTATTGAATGTGTGTAACCACTGGCAGACAATAGGATGGTATATATGTCAGTAAAGTGATATCTGTGGGTAAAGGTGTAAAGTGTGCCACAGGACACTCTCACACATATTGTTCATATATTTTTTAGCCAGATGGCCCACCAACGTAATCCAGTTTACACTGCAGAAGAGGAAGAGGTGATAGTCAACAGCCTTTTGCAGCAGTACACTATGCTGTTCTCCAGAGCCAGCCAGCACCAGCAGGAGGGGACTGCACTGTGGCAGGAGCTTGTTAGTCGGGTAAATGACATAGGCATGCATAACCGGACATATGAGCAGGTACGCCATCACTGCAGTGATTTAATTAGACAAGTCTGACGGCGTGCGTCTGATATCCAAAGACAGCAGCTTGCCACAGGTGGTGGGGTGGCCATACATCCCCCCTCACCAGAGCGGAGGAGCTGCTCCTAAGCATGGTGACTCCTGGACAACAGCTACAGCAACCTCTGACATGTTTGTAATGGAGGCCGGAGCCACCCAGCACATCCACCTGGAGCAAGCAGGTAATATGCCCTATCTGTAGACTACAGTTAACTGTATTGTTAGATTATGTGTACGTGAGATGTGTACTGTGTGTTTAGCAGTTCTGCTGCCTACTGTTGTGCAATATGGATAGTTTGTATAATATCCCTACACCTGTGACTGTTGACTGTTGTTGTACTGCAGTTTAGCATACCCACTGTAGCAATGCCACAGTTGTTGGCACTGATGAACCCTCTCATATTCTCGTAGGTCCCTCTGGTGTGACAGCAGGGCAGCCGATCCAGGCTGGTGAGTGTGTTATACCTGCAATGTTGGTAATGAAATATGCATGTCATAGGTGAGGTGTAGGCCATGTACATGTAACACACCTACGCATAATGCATGCCATGCATGTTTGCTGTGAGACATTGCACAGCTCAGTAATGTCAGTAGCTTCCTCAATGACATGCAATACACAGAGCATGACACACAGTTGTGGCAACCCCGTACTGCACATTGGATAGGCATAGTTGCAACACCTGTACACAACATAAGACATTTATCACATGCAGTACACAAAGTCATGCTACATATGGCATAACCACACACCCGCTGTAAGGTCACATGTCAGTATCCCACATGTCATCCACACACATGATGTACCTCAGTGGTAGAGGCCTATCATGGGGCTGTGCAACAGTCTTCAACACATAACACAGTCATGTTAGGCAATGCTCCCTACTGGGCACCTCATACACCCATGTACAAAGTGGCTGTGTAATAGTGAACGTATCCACGGCACTGCAATTCAGGTACATCCTGCTAGGCGGTGGTCTGTCACACAATAGTAGCCATGAGTGACTACAAGATGCATGATGATGGCACATGGTACTACACCCCATCCAGTTACAGTGACCACAGTGCTACACATAGCAGTCTTTGCTGTGCACCTCATTGTTCTGTGTGTGCAAACATATGCACCTATACACACCGTGCATAGCATGTTGTGTGTGTGTTTACATATGCTAGTATACACATTTTGCACAACAGCCACCATCTGTACAAAGAGTCACATATATGTCCTGGAATGCTATTGGGTGTATAGGTCACATGACACACATTGGGTATGTGTGGTGTTTAATGTTGCAGTCATGTAGCATGCCGTGTCATGGCTGGCAACAACATATCTGCAATATGTCCCACATGCACCCTAAGCACTGTGCAATGTCCATGTCGTGCATTGGGATTCTTCATGTCTACATGCACCACTCATCCCATGTCTGTACATTGCATGCATTTTCTACACCTGTGCCCACTATTATGTGATATGGACACAGACACTGTCATCTCACATGTCAATCTATGTGTCACACAGATGACACATGCAGCCATGGTATGTATACCATTGAGTGACGGTGCACATGACATTGCAGAGCAGATAATACTTGCACAGCAATGTTGTGTCTATGTACACATTGTGTTCCAGGGTGTAGCCAATCACTGCACAACTACACACATGCATTAAAGCCATGTATAATGTCATTAGAAAGGGCTGTCTACACTTGCACTGCATGGTGTTGAGCAACACATGGTCTGCCTGCTGACACGTGTGTGGTGACTGTTTGCCTTGAGATACTGTCACCAACCATCACCCACTATTGTGTATGTGTTGGATTGCTGGTGTGTGTGTGTGTGTGTGTGTGTATGTGCTGTGGTGAGCAGTGTATTTCTGTGCATGTGTGCATGTGTTCATGTGTGCATGTGTGCATGTGTACATGTGTTCATGTGTGCATGTGTTCATGTGTTCATGTGTGCATGTGTGCATGTGTTCATGTGTTCATCTGTGCATGTGTGCATGTGTGCATATGTTCATGTGTTCATGTGTTCATGTGTGCATGTATGCATGTGTGCATGTGTTCATGTGTTCATGTGTGCATTGTGCATGTGCTCATGTGTTCATGTGTGCATGTGTGCATGTGTTCATGTGTTCATGTGTTCATGTATGCATGTGTGCATGTGTGCATGTGTGCATGTGTTCATGTGTTCATGTGTGCATGTGTGCATGTGTTCATGTGTTCATGAGTTCATGTGCTCATGTGTGCATGTGTTCATGTGTTCATGTGTGCATGTGTGCATGTGTGCTAACATCATGTACAGATTGTAAAGTGCGTTTCCTGTCTTCCTTCCACAGGTGCTATGTTAGGCGTGGCTGAATGTAGCAGGGAACCTGATGTCACTGCCACTGATAGTGGAGATGATGAGACATGTATTGTGGCACAGGCAGGTCTGACAGAGTCTGTCGTTGGTCCACCAATAAACAGTACACAGCGGTCAACCCCATCTATGTGCACACTCATACTGCCAATACATCCCTCGTCACCAATGGCCGTAGCTGAAGGAAAGCGTACAGTTGGCATTGACCAGAAGAGTGTGGTACCTATGGCACGTGCATCCCCTCACAGCAGCCATAGCTGGATTACCAGAACGGTACCACATAGGCGGATGTCCAGGGGGTTTCGGGGGAGCACCACTGCTCGTATTGCCCCTGGCAGACATGCCCGTGGAGGTATTACAACCTCCAGTATGTTCCCGGCTGTAATGCAGGCACAGGCACGTATGGAATGGTACACCCGACAGGGACTAAGGGTGCAGAGGGCCCATTACACTGCTATCAATGACAGCATCCATGATCTTGCCGGTGCCATCCGGAATTACACCAAGGTCATTGATAGCCGTTGGAGGGAGACATTAGATGTCCTCCACAATGTGTTAGCCATGAGCCAGGACTGTGCGGGAAGGATGAAAGGCCGATGCAGATGCATGCCAGCAACAGCATCAGCTGGCATTCGTCACGGATGGACCATGGATCACAGCCACTCCTGTAGTGGCAGTACCAGCCCCAGCAATGCTGGGGCTGGCCTGTCCATTAACCGTCCTACTAGACCACATGCATGTGGCACTGGCCAGTCCCAGCAGGGACATGGGTTCAGTCATCATACCTCTGCCTCTGATGATAGCACCCAGTCAGGGTTGGTACCTGATACTGCCCATAGCACCCCTGCTAGGCACAGGTACAGTGTCCATGGCTGGAGACAGTGATCTGTACAGCCTAGCAAGTACAGTCTGTGGCCGTCCCACAACCGCACATATATGGCAGCCACATGGTGGAGTTGTGTGCATGCAGACACACACTCATTTACCATACAACTAGGGCTCACACAAACACACACACATTACATCAACATTGGCCCATGCAGTACTGTTGTCCCACACACACACACACACACACACACACACACACACACACACACACACACACACACACACACAGACATGCCGATTGGATGGGTCAATGTCGGGCACTGGCAAACCTGCAACACACCCTGTGCATATGATGACACCTGTGCCACCTCCTGTCATCTGTCACATTGATGCAGGAATAGGCTAACATGGTTCTGATGCACAGGGTGACATCATAGCAGTGTAGCAATAGTAGCAAGTTGCCAACAGAAAGGTGTACTGATATCCTTGTAGGTATATCTGAGCAGGCATTATGCATCACAGCTCTGATAGTCATTGTAGCATTGTTTACACCAGTGTTAGGTCTGAGTATGTATTGTCCACCCATGTGCCACTTGGATGAAGTGTACAGTGTTGCCAGCATGTGTTAGTGAGTGGACAGTACGTGTGTGATGTGTGCATTACAAATTAGCAGGTGTACATCTGTGAACATGGTGTGTGCGCACTGTCTGCATGTACGTGCATAGTGGACACGTGGGATGTGCGACATACCCTGTTCTACACATTGTTAACATCTCATGGTATCTTTCGATGGCCAGTATGCATTCTACTACAGATATGTACTAACATGGGTACACATGTGTGTATGACATGGGTTGGCACTATGCTGTGGGTGGTACCGTTGATATCTGTCAATGATCTGCAGTCTGGCAGTATACACCACCTCAACAGCATGACTATAACCAATCATTAGATGATGTCCTGACAAATGACTCACAGTTGTAGGGAACTCAGTAACAGTTGGATCCTTCCAGTACTATACTATAACAGTAACCAGTGGTATTGACCGCCACATGTTCCTGGGACCACACCTATGTGGCATAAAGCCCTCTTCGGTACATGCAAACATACTAGGGATATGTCCATCCACATCTGGTAATGCATGCATTGGCCTACACTGCATTCCCCGGATGGGACGCACATCCTACACAAGGGTATCATACAGACAGATACCTGTTGTCCAATACATGCTGTATAGCAGTATGCCGTCTATGGCATGGTCATCCACATTTACTATACATACTATCCCGACAGTACCACATAGGTGGTAGCCCTGAACACGTATGTTGGGTACCAATGTGTACAGACAGACACGTGTTATGTAATCTGTCCCTTGGTATCCACATATCGATAGGTATTGTGGGGTCCCTCGGTGTTTCACATAACACATTAGGGGCCTGCATGCATATCCACAGGGCTGGTGCACACCTATCATGACTGTCCATTATTGTCAGTCGTTGTTGTGTATGAACATGTCTGACATATACCCCAGCAATTACCCTCACTCACAGTACTCTACAGTACGTGTCATGGATGTGTGTGGCAGGGATGTCCTTGGCCACGGGTCACTACATTGGCCGGTCTTGATGCAGACATGCATATGTGGCCTATGATCTGAGAAGCAGCGGCACAATCTGTCGAACGTTACAAATGTATTCATGTAGTATGCAGGCTTCACACCTATGTACTGATTGAGGTCACATGTACACAAATCTATTTGACATGCAGATACCCGATGTGTGCAATGCACATACTGTTTGAAACATATGTCATACCATAGTAAAAGCAAAACCCACACTGCATTGACCACCTGTGGTACACACACGCAGCATTTGCAGGACTCAAACCCCTACCTGACTATGTTATGACATTAGTGAGATACGCATTATCACGCCACGCTGTTTGCTTTACTGGGAGCATTCTTTTCCAAAGTTCCATTTGTAGGATGCTGACATCATCACACTTGGCAAAGAGGGATTCCCCACTCCGAATGTATTTCCACAGTCTCCAAAAAGGCCACTACTCTCAAAGACAGTCTCACACACATTCACACTCAGCATTTGCAGAATTCAAACCCCTACCTAACTATGTTATACTACTGGAGAGATACGCATTAACACAGCACGCTATATGCATTACTGGGTGGTTTCTCTTCTCCTTGAATATTTGTAGGATGCTGACATCATCAGACTTTCCAAAGAGGGATGTACCTCTTTTAAAATGTGTTTCCACAGTCTCCAAAAAGGCTACTCTTCTCAAAGGAAATCACACACATACACCCCTCCCCCACACACACTTGGTGTTTGGAGGATTCAAACCCCTATCTGACTATGTAATGACACTAGTTAGATACACATTAACATGACGCGCTATTTGCTTAACTGAAAGCACTCTTTTCCAAAGCTCTATTTGTAGGATGCTGACATCATCACACTTGGCAAAGAGGGATTCACCACTCCTAATGTATTTCCACAGTCTAAAAAAAGGCCACTCCTCTCAAAGACAGTCTTACACATACACATTCAGCATTTGCAGGATTCAAACCCCTACCTAATGCTACTAGATAGATACGCATTAACACGGCACGCTATATGCATTAGTGGGTGTTTTGTGTTCTCCTTGAATATTTGTAGGATGCTGACATCATCAGACTTTCCAAAGAGGGATGTAGCTCTTTTAAAATGTGTTTCCACAGTCTCCAAATAGGTTACTCTTCTCAAAGGAAATCACACACATACACACACCCCCCCCAAACACACATGGCATTTGCAGGACTCACACCCCTACCTGACGAAGTTATGACACTAGCAAGATACGCAGTAACACGACACGCTATTTGCTTTACTGGGAGCATTCATTTCAAAAGCTCTATTTGTAGGATGCTGACATCATCACACTTGGCAAAGAGGTATTCACCACTCCTAATGTGTTTCCACAGTTTCCAAAAAGGCCACTCCTCTCAATGCCAATCTCACACACACACACTCAGCAATTGCAAGATTCAAACGCCTACCTAGCGATGCTATGATACTAGTGAGATATGCATTAACACAACATGCTACATGCTTTATTGTGTAATTTTTATTCACATGCTATGTTTGTAGGTTGCTGACATCAGACTGGACATGTTTATGTGTGTGCACGTAGTGTTATGCAATCCCACGAATGAACCTTGTGGGTCAGCAGGTGTGAACATCTTGAACAGGAATACACAATTCATACCTATCTGTGGACATATTACCATTCCTTCATATGACAATACATATTCATGCATGGATTGTAGGTTTTGTGGATACCACATGTGTCTGTGATGTTGGTAAAGGGCTATTCAAGGTGTATGTGGGACCTGTGTTGCTCCTGCCAGTGATGTTGGTCCTGGGTGGCTGCCTTGCAAGATATCTAGCAGGTTTGTGGAACATGATGTGCTCATTAACATACCACAGACGTTTGTGTTGTGTGTTTGTTGGTTTACAATATCTCTGTTCCTGACTGCAATCATGATGGACTCCATGGACTAGCATTTTGGACTTCGTAGGCTTATAGGAATATAGTTCCCATGGTGTGTTGTGCACCAACACTTGTGGGGTGTGCCACATGTTGCTGTAACACATTCAATGGTGTAAGATCCTGTAGAGAGTGTGAGGCTCAACAGACTGTTCGGGTGCAGTGTCTGTTTGTCCTGTCCTTCACTTATGACACATATGGGACAACATTGTTATCCACGTGATGGGATTCATTTGGCATTGTGGGGACCAGTTTACACATTCTACATGTGATATCTCCTGGTATGATGTTAGGGCCTTTTGTCACTGAAAGGTGGGTATGTATGTATGGGCCTGTCTGACAGGATGTTGACATTGTCAGTCAGGTACAGTTGACCCTGACTCAGGACATATATGACTGTACATCGATATTTCTGACCTAGCTAAAGGAGGTGTAATGTTTCTGTCTGTACTCCTTTGCAGATTATCTTTCCACAGCAACAACATACCTGAACACTAAAACCCTGTTATACTCTTTTACACACTTGACACACTACTGATCCTTTGTGATCAGTCGACAGTGTATGTCATCATCATATCCTGGCATGTCCAAAGGTCAGTTTTGTGTGTACCCTCCAGTCCAGCTGGTGCATATTGGAATTCTGATGCATTATTACAACTGCCTTATGTACACAGGTAACACTGTCCTCCTACCAACAAACTCAGATATCTGTGAGAGGTGCAACTGTATAGACGGACAGGAGGCTGAGCTCTCCCAAGCCATGACTGGCACAGTCTATCGGGTGGTGAAGGTAACCACACACACCACAAATACAGTCACACATGCACCTATGACAACAGCAAACCGTATACATTGACACACAATGACATACTTGGAGCATCTAAATGTACTCTGCCTAAGCAGCTGAGACATCCAAAGCAGACACACAAACAACTGCTAACACACAACCATACACACATATCATCACATAGTTCACAAAGTCATTGTGCCATACAGTCACTGCCCTTAGGCCTACACAACACACCTCATACAACTGTATTAGGTGAGTGTAATTGTCGGTCACACTGACATCCCACTCACCAGGCTGAACAAGGTGAAGGTCACTTTGTGCTGTGTGTCAGGTGCCAGGATATGCCACATGACACATGCACTGTTGTCAGTCCACTGCAAGTACAAATATGGTTCCATCATTGAGCATTCTGGTATGTAGACCCTCAGACGTTCCTCCCTGGACTACATGACAAGAGACATAGAGGGGCTCTCTGATCATGTAGCCCAGGACAGTATGACCCTGACCTTGTGTAGCATCTTACCCTCACCAAGTATGATGTCACAGTATACAGATGACATGATCAGTTTTAACAGTTGCCTAACATATTGTTGTCATTCACAGGGGATCCAGTGTCTGTCAGCCTGGGATTACATGCTCAACATGCCATGTACATTCACTATGGACGCCAAGCACCTGTCACCCCTAGGCTTTCACAGACTGCCTTAGGCTCTTGACACACACATAGTGGCTGTTTGAAGCGAGGGTCAGATGAAACAACCACAGCCATACACGTTACAGGGTACAGGAAACGGAGAGTGATGGTGCTCAACAACTGATGTCTAAACCTGAAAATGCATGCACTCAGGACTCACATCAGTATGGAATCTGTTGATATATGTGCAGTAACAAACACCTGGTTCAGACTCACAAAAGCAAAGCAGCATAACATGTTTTACGTCATACCATGGTTTTCAGACACAGGACTCGGACTGGACAACAACAATAGGGGGGGATTCCATATACATCATTCATACACACACCTCCAGGTTGGTAGCAGTGCACAAAGCATTGGGGAACGTACATGTGCAACTGAGAGTGGTCAAAACTGTATTTCAGTTTGTAGACTGTTACAGACCACACTCCCAAACATGGGCACAACAGTCGTTATTCCTGGGAACCCTGGGGAATGTGAAGGTCTCGCCAAACACCATTATATTGTGTGACTTCAAATACACAAACATTGACTAGGTATACTACTCAAGCAGTGACAGCCTCGCACAACAGTTGCTAAGATTGTTGCACTCAAATGCTAGGGCAGACCTGGTCACCACACCCACAGGGGGTTATACATGTGGTACCTGATCATCACACACATGGGGACTCTATGTTCCACAACAGAGGTATACCTGTAATTGTTAAGGTCGGAACATGCATTCATCTCACCAGACATACATATCTCATACACACACACATCCTATGTGATCTCAGTGACATACTTCTCATGAGCAAACATCACACTTGTACAAACTGAGGTGGTATCCCTCAATGACCCTGGGACAGTGTTAATTATGGCTCAGACAACTACATACTTTATAAGCACATTCTATGGACAACTACTGGAATTCATGGATCATGCTATCCCAGATAACTACAAGACTCACTCCTCCAAAGGCAGGGGACCTGTCTACTGGACCACGGCCATTACTGAGCTGTACATGGACAGGAGGAGGCTACTACATTATAGAGCACAATCGCAATCTGTAAGGCATCTCTGATTAGTACTATGGTATAGCTACGATCAGTTGTTGATTCATCTAAGGCCCACTTCTAACGGACACTTGCAACAGACACTGTGGACAATCACAAGGCCTTATTTAGTTATGTCCAGGACCTGTGTGGGAACTCACAGATATGCTGTGAGTTACTGCATAATTACAAATGATACAGTGAACCCACTGACATTGTGAACATCCTGGACAACAGGTTCAGTGGGAATGTTTCCCCACCACCCCCCCCTGCAGTGCACATGTCCATCACAACAGGGTGTAGCCTCTCTGACATCACAGATGAACATGTGTGTGCTTCCCTCTCCATTCCAGACAACACAGCATCAGTGGGACCAGATAGTGTCCCAGACTGTGGCATACACAAGATTCATGACAAACTTCACACTCACATTATGTCACTGTTCAATATCACAGTTACTACAGGATGTGTACCCATGGAATGGCATACAGTTTTGGTGTACCCGCTACACAGTGCTGGTGCCACAAGGGACCCTGGACATTATCACAATATATCCCTAACTATCCTGGTCTGCTATGCTATGGAGTGTATCATCATGGAACACATACACATACACATTGTGAACCTACAGACACTGGATCCTACACAAGTTGGTGTTGCTGTGGGCATATCTTGCCTCTTGCAGATGTTTGATGTCTTTAAACAGTTAACAGGTCCATAAACGTACACAGGGTTGTCCACACAGCCTACCTGGAGCTCGCACACCACTTCTACACAATACCCCACTTGGCCTTTACACATTAGATCACCAGATTCAATATCTACACATATGTTACAATCTGGATTGCTAACTGGATCATGGATAGCACACACATGGTCAGTATTGCAGGTGCCATTTTCTGACTATACACCAGTTACACGTGGCATCCCACAGGGCTCAGTCCTGGGACCTCTCTTGTTCTGTATATATTTCTGATACATACTGGCTAACACAGGAGGAATATGGATGACCATGTTTGCAGATGACTGCAAACTGTGTGCCATGTTCAACTCCACAGCTGGCACAGGCATCCTCAGAAAGGGTCTCACAGAGATGGCTGACTGGTGCCAGAGCCATGGCCTACAGCTACCTTACTTTAGATGCATAGTCATCACCTTTGCTAATAACATTGTGCACACACATTACCACATAGGTGATGATACATCACGTACAGTGTGTGTGGTTTGTGATTTGGGGACATGAATACTTAGTATTCTTGCCTTTGACATTCACATTGCCAATGTTGCTGGACACACCTTCTATTTTGGCAACCTTATCCCATACAGTTTTACATCCAGATCAGGTGGGGTCATTGTGACCCTGTAGTTATCTGGCACATGCTTGGATACAATGGCCCATTTTGGATGTACCTTACCCAACACCTGCAGCAACTGAAATGTACACAGATTTACATACCAAGTGGATCTAGGGACTCACACAGATGGTATGCACAGTTTGTCTATGGTGACCCCGGCTCTCCTCATTTGCTTACTGCCTACTTGGATGCAGTCTGTGCCTTTTGTTTGATGCCATGTCCATCACAGCATTGATGGACAGACTCCACATGAGGATATCAAAGTCCCTTACAGCTACATGCTCCAGGGACAGGTACATGAGCAATGATGTTAATAGGACATGCTGGAGGGGCATATTACCATCACAGAGGCTCCACTCACTCGGGAATGTGATCACAGTACCACATATGCACAGACCCACGCTGAACACCTACAGGTGACATCTTCACAGGTGGACGGGTGATCGTATGTTTAGCCCCGGGATATGTTATGGGTCCTTGTTAGACAGAGGCAGAAGGAAATGAACATATGTGAGATATCTTGTGTGACCTACTATTGACAGGCACAGTCTACTGATCTAGCGTGATTGCAGACTACAAACACACTGTGGCTAGGCCTCTACATACCCTAGGGCAGATAGCCTAGTGTCAACCTCTGAACCTATGCTAATGTTGGATGCACATTGTTCAGTGATGGTACTGATTGCAGGTTTTGTTTCTTCTTTGCTTTACCACTTCCTATGAACAATCTAGGTTTCTGCATAACATATTTTATTGTGACAGTATTTCACTATTTTATATTGTGTCTGTTGTCATATCACTGTGTGCACATGGTGGATTGATGAATAGTGCGAGGTTCCTGGGTTGACACTTGCAACTGTGAGATATGTGTGGCCCACTGCTGTACTCAATCTTGACCTAAGTGTGTGAGCATGCCCAGTTCAGACTTTCAGTGTTTTGTTGCCTAACATTTGTCTCATAGTTTCAAGTGTGTGAGCATGCCCAGTGTGACCTTGCAGTATGTTGCTGTCTGAGGTCCACTACATTTGTTGATGTTTGTGAACATTACCAATATTAACATTTATACTATATATGTGTTGAATATCAGGTTATATTATTACTGCAGGCCTCACCTTTGTGTCTTAACTCGACAGGGATTATGCTATGCATGCAAGGTTTCCATTAGATACTTAGCATTGACTTATCAACATTTTTTCATGCAAGCTGACCATTGACATACTGTCATGGTTTAGTGGTGCTGTACTGTAGTACACTGTATCCTGAGTTCAAGGACTGTCACTGCTTCATATTTTCATACATGGCAGAAAAGACTGCTTCAAGAAAAGTGAAGCAAATATGAACTTGTTAACTTGCTTTTGATGAACTATACCCACATTTGACCAGACGTGCACAACATTGCTCAATGTTGCCCAACATTGCTGGACAGTGCACAATATTGCTGAACATTGCCTGTAGTTGTGCTACTTAGTGTGTGCAATTTTGTTCACATATACTAAATAGTGGTGAGAGCTGTTTAGTAGTGCTTTATATTGCTTAACACATAGCAATCATGCCTCAGGTGGTGCTGCAGGGCTGCCTATGTCGGATGCACATTTTACACTCCCTATACATGTTTGTTAACAGGTAGTGTCAAGTTAGGCATCGCTTTTACTATATGTGCGAGTCGGAGAGAGGTATCATTTCCAGGGTTCCTACTGAGCCAGTGTATATGCTATGCGTTGCCTCTTTGCCAAGGCCAAAGCATACTGGGCATGCCTCCTTCT